>NW_018164677.1:0-26575 GCF_001263595.1 Phalaenopsis equestris
AAGGAAGCTCCCTTTAGGCAACCTTTCAAAGCTCTCATGTTACACTGAAGATATTCTATGACAAAGAAAATGAGAGATACTTCATCATGTTCAGTATTAAAGATAAGAAGAAAAAATTTAAAGTTATAGAATTAGCTCGACATTGGGTTGTTGTTCAAATAATTTTCATTTGAGAAAGAATTCCTAAAGATACAAAAATAACAACAAGCCTTTATCCCACTAAGTGGGGCCGGCTACATGAATCCATTTCCTATATTGTGTTCTATTGAGTGCCATATATTCATTTAATTATAATAGATTAAAATCAGAGAAAACATCAGACAAAGCTAGAGAAAACATTCATTTAGGTCCACCTCTGCAGTATGAATGTTAATCAAGAGAAATGCCAATCTAGAGAATATGACAAATGAGAAAATGTTAATCTAGAGAAATGACAAATGAGGAAATGCCAATCTAGAGAAAACATTCATAGTGAACACTGATGGCAATGATACATAAAAATTAGGCTTATATTATCATGTAAATAGTATTTTGCTCAGCCATGAAAAGCATAATCCTAATTTACTTGGATAATTTCCACAGTTGAAGATGAGAAAGTCTTCTTTGGATGCCATGGGGTAGGCTAGATGACGAATGGACAAAATAAGGGTATGCTGAACTACAATATTGTTTTGAGATACAAAATTTATAGGGCCCATTTGGCTGCAAGTAGGATTTAATTCAAGTAGGATTTAGTGAATGACATTAATCCAATTTAGTAAATGCTAGGATAGTTAAAATTATAAAATTGTTCGGCATGATAGAGTTAAATCCAATTAACATGAACTGTTTGGCTGGTTATTTTAAGGTTTAAATGTGTTAGCTCATATAAAATTTTAATAATATTTACTGACAATGAAAATAAAACATGTCAGTAAATTAATAATTAGTAAGTTATCAAGCTAATTTAATATAGTATAATATTAAATTTATTAAATTTAATAACTTTAATATTGTCAAATTTACCGCAAACACTAATGATTAAAAATCTATTGAAATTATTAGACCTATTGAGTGTAATAATTTCATTTAACTCTAATAAATTAAGATCCTTTTTTATACAACTTGCTCAAAACTTCTCATAAAGAAATAAAATTTTAATTTCGTCAGCTAAAGGACCACAAATTTTCTCTTAACAAAAAAAGAAAGTGAAAACAAAATCCAACTTAATTTCATTTAAATTTCATTTTTAACTATTTCCTACTTCAAACCAAACGTAGCTTCTACATATTATTTTCGTTTCAGAGCTATTCATTTGTAAGTATTTGGAAAGCATTACATTCAAAATGCAGATGTATTACATTTCTGGTTGTTTGGTTGATTGTAAAAAGAAACTCATCAAAAGATTTTACAAAGAGTTCTGAAAGTCTAATTGGAATTCGCCCATCACAAATTTCTCCCTCTTAACCCCCATCGTAAACTCCAAATCAAAAGCTCCCGCTGACAAGATCCTCTTAGCTCCTGTCCCACCAAGATCCTGCTTGTCCTCCCGTGACTTTGATTAATATTTTTCCTTATTATTTGCTCCAAACCAAACATAAAAGACATTGCATTTAATTTACACAGCATTTAGATTACCCATAATTTAATAACTTCACCCAAACTGCCCCCATCCCTCTTTCAAATCCCTTGGACAAAAGGAAGCCTATATAAATTACCTGGAAAGGATACGAAAACTTGTGATGTGATGAGGTGAAGCAGATCCAACATCCGCACCGGCGGCGTTCTTGGCAGGCCCAAATAATGAGGCATTTGTTGGCCTCGAATGGCCGGAAGCAGTCTTTAATTTGGTGATGTGTGGTCGTAGAGATGAAAGGGAGATCCGATTCAGGGACCTGAGGCAAGTGGAAGCCATGGAGAGAATGTAGAGGAGGTGGAGGGGGCCTGAGAGATTAGGGTTTCGGATATTGTGAGGGAACCAGAAGAGGCAGAACAGAATGCCCAGAAAATATTGATTTTTTTTTTTTTGCAAAATTTTAAAAACGACATTTTTTTTATAATTTTATTATTTTAATTAAACTCTTAAAAAATAAAATATTTACAATTTTATTTTAAAATATTGGGTTTTTACAGATAGAGGTCCTTAAACTGTGTAATTTACAATAGAGAAAATTTTTCATATGGAGACCGTATGTAGAGTTGTGTACGGGCTTCAATTAAACTAAGCCACCAAAACAATATTTAATTCAATAAATTTACAATTTTTTTGAAGTAAGGCATACTTTATGGCCATTTTCAGTTGAATGCGGCTTCTCTAAATCTTTGATGGTTGCTCGATTTCATTTCTCATTTTGTCTACATACAGCTTCCTCTTTATACGGGTGACATATTGGAGGACAACGCCTCTGCGTTGGGTCTGGTCAAAACAGTGAGGAGGAACACAAGAGGACAGGTAACAGACACGAGAAGAGAGGGAGACGGAGCAGTAAGGCATAAATTAAGGGTCCATTTGGGGCAGTTTATTTAGTGCGGTGGCCTTTTGAAAACGCACCAGACCTATTTGGATAAACTGCGTTTTGGCAGCTATAATACTAAGTTTGCATTACAATTTCAATTGAATATGACGTTTATTAACTGGTCGACATATCTGGGTTCGATCAAGTGGGGTGATCAGTCGCATGATGATTGCCTTGCAAGATGTAAAGCTGGTCAGCAGGTTAGTGGTGATTGGACCTCCTTGTAGAAAATGAAGGTAGCTAGAATCGCGGGCATGGTCTGTTGACTGGATCTGCCGTCACTGCGTGCCAGTCAACTTGATCGAGCGATTGATCGTCAGCTAGCTGACGTAGACCACACTCATTAAGTTGGACACTTCGGTTGTTCGACCTTTATCTTTGGCCGCCTGATTTCATTGAGATTTGTGTTGACAGTTTTAGTCGATACATTATTCTAAATAAACAAAATTATCATGTCAACAGACGATTTTGCCACAACAGCATGAAAATTGCATGCTGACGTGACAATTTTTTCTTTTCCACGTCAGTGGGTAGAATCGTCTGTTGATGTGGCAATTTTGTAAAAATAATAGAGGATAATTATATATTACTATTATATTTAGAAAATTAATGCAAAGTATTCTTACTCTGTTGACTCTGTTGGTAGAGTGGGAAATTTTTAGCTTTATGGTCATGAGTTCGATCCCCATGGTAGGTATTTTTTAGATGCCTAATTTTTACTTGATAATTTTTTTGAATTATTTAATTTTAAAAATAAATTGAAATTATATAAAATTTATTAAATGTTGTAATCTCAATTTAAAAATTTCTTTTAATCAAATTAAAAAATCAATATTATAATATAAAATAAAATAAGTTTAGTTATAAGAAATTTTACATAGAAAGGCGCCACTATTAAGATTTTATTTAATTAAAGTCATAATAAAGCATATATGATCCTATATATAGAAGAAGTAGAGAGATTGATTTATTTTTTAAAATTTTCTTTTCAATTTTCATTTAAATTTGTTTTATATACTACAACAGTCTTAAGATTGATTTATTTTTTATGTAAATTTAAATTCATATAATTAAACTTAATTTATTTTATATTATAATGTTGATTTTTTTGTTTTAATTAAGACAATTTTAATTTGAGATTTAAATATTTAATAAACTTTATATAATTTTAATTTATTTGTTAAATTAAATAATTTAAAAGAATAATAAAATAAGCACTATTGCTAAAAAAAAATAAAAATAACTATGGGGCTCAAGCCCTGAACCACAAATTAAAAACCTTCCACTCTCGAACTGAGCTAAAAAAATTAGTTTTATAACTCACAACTAATATATATTAATAATATATAATTATCCTCAATATTTTTGTTATAATTAAAGTGATTTTATTTTATATTAGAATATTAATTTTTAAACTTTCCGTATTTTTTTATTTTAGATTATAAAATTTATTAAATTTTGTATAATTTTAATTTGTTTGTTTAATTAAATAATTAAAAATAAAAATTAAATAAGAACTATGCCTCAAAAAGAAAAAATATCGATGAGGCTCGAACCCACAAATTCAAAGCAAAAAACCTTTCGTTCTATCAACTAAGCTAACGAAAATTAGTGTCTTAAGCTTTATAATATAATATTAATAATATATAATTATCCTTGATATTTTTTTTGGCACATTATTTTGCTCAATGACGTGGCAAAGAAAAAACGTCACGTTAGTGAGCAATTTTGCATGCGGGTGTGCCAAAATCACCTGCTGACGTCTTGATTTCGTCTATTTAGAATTTTTTATTTCCATAGAGTTTATTTAAAACAATAAATTTATACAAAAATGCTTTTTTTTTTTTTTTGCCCATATTTTATCAGTGTGGCTAGAGTGGTCACGCCACCATAATTTCACTTATATGTGACTTAGTCACTTCATTTACTCTTGTAAGTACATATTTACTAAATATGTAATATTGTCTCTGGAATGCGAGGAGGCGTACTCAGAGTTTATCGTGCAGCAGGCCGGTTCAAGTGAACAATATTTATCCTAACCCTAATAATAAAAGGAATATAGGTCAAGAAGCATATGTGTTAGGTATGATTCATATACTATATAAGGGACAGATGCTGGAACGAAGCGGAGCGGAGCGGAGCGGAAGAATCTCTCTAATCGAGGGGCTGTCCAAATCGAGGGAGTTTCCTTATGTGGGTTGGGGGTGCGGGGGAAACGCCCCGCGGTACAGTACAAGGGTAATTTGGGAATTGCATATTGTATTACAAGGTTTTATCTAGGGTTATATATAAGTATGTTTGTAAACTTAGGCTATCCTATGTTGTATTTTGTATCATGTACTCTGGTTCTGGAGTTGAAAGAATGTCGTCGCTCTGCTCCCGAGGACGTAGGCATCTTTGTCAAACATCGTTAAATCTCTGTCTGTTCTGGATTTGTTTCGATCTTGTTTTCTTCGCCCTAATTTTCTCAACAAGTGATATCAGAGCGAGGTTCTAGGGTAGGGAAGAAAAATTTCGACGCAGAAGAGTTCGGCGAATTTCGACTGGGTCTTCAACGATTTGAAGAAGAAGTTCGGGCAGGTAATCGTGGCAGATGAGAGGAGTTGCAAAGGGCGATTCAGCGCAGGAAAATCACGCGAATCGTGATTGGCCAGTAGGATTCGCAACGCAGAAAATTTTCCTTCAGGCTTCACACGACAGGGAGGATCGTTCGCAGTCAAAGCAGATCATTCGCGAGTGAAACAGATCGTTCGCTGGCGAAGCAAATCATTTGTGGGAAGAAGATCGGGCGTGAAGGAGAAGATCAAGCCAGATCGTTGGCGATCGGACGAGATTCAGAGGAGTTTCGATGCAGTTCGCGAAGCTTTGCTAACAGAGGTGTTCGCTGCAGTTCAGCCAAATTTTTCGCATGAACAAGGTTTGCGAACAAGGGCATTCACATATCGCGTCAGACGGGAGAAGCAGTTCGGCGGGAGAAGTTTGCAACCTCTAAGAGTTCTTAGGCAGATTTGCATCGATAGCAGTCGAGCGGGGGAGTGCGGGAGTAGAATTGGAAGGGAAAAAAAAATTCATGTTGCTGCACGCAGACAAAAAACGAAAAAAATAAATTCCTGTGATTAAGGAAAATTTAATTAAAGAAACTTAATTAAGGAAATATTTCAATCATTTTTTAGAAAGATTATATTGCTTTTCTGGGAAACTTAATTAAGAGAATATTTCAATCTTTTTTTTTGAAAAAAATTATGAGCAAGGAATTGCAGATGAGTTTGCTGCATGATCAATTTCAAATGACAATTTTTTGTGCAAAATTCAAGGTATTCGAGGTGGTGAAGTTCGATAGAACTGATAACTTCGGATTGTGGCAAACAAAGGTAAAAAAATTGTTGGTGGAACAGAGAATCTTGAAAGCTTTGCGGGCAATGAAACCAGATGCCATAGATGATGAATATTAGGAAGAATTGCAACAACAAGCAGCAGCAACCATACACTTGTGTCTGGAAGATGAGGTCATGTATCACGTGATGAATCTAAAATCTCCAGGTGAAGTATGGAAGAAATTAGAAACTCGGTTTATGTCCAAATATCTGACGAGTAAATTGCATTTGAAGCAAAAGCTGTATGGGCTGAAGATGCAAGAAGGTTCTGATCTGGCACAGCAAGTGAATGAATTCAATCAAATAATCATGGATTTATCACGGCTTGATGTGAGTACTGAGGATGAAGGCCGAGTATTGATTTTGTTGTGTTCACTGTCTTCTTCCTTTGAACACATGGTGACTACTCTTACATATGGGAAAGAAACTATCAAAATTGGTGAGATTAATGCAACATTGTTGGATCACAACCAGTGGAAGTAGAATGCAGGGGAAAGCTCTCATGGCGACAATTTATATCTTAAGGGTAATCAAGATTGTGGAAGGAAGAAAGAGGAGGAGGGTTCTGGAAGGCAAAATTTCATATCAAAGTCCAAAGGGAAAAAGTTGCTACAAGTGTAAGGAGTCGGGTCATATGAAGAGAGACTGTCCAAAGCTCAAGAAGCAGACTAAGGAGAAACATGACGCATCATCGAAGTCTGTAAATGTGGTGCACGGTGACAATTCATATTGCAGTGATGGTGATATACTTTCAGTTTCATCAACTAAGCTCATGGATGCATGAATTCTTGATTCAGGGTGCTCTTATCTTATAACACTTATCAGGGAGTGGTTTACTTCATACAGGTTAACTAATTTTGGCTCAGTCTATTCAGGTGATGATAGATGTTGCAATAGTGTTGATTGGAGAAGTCAAAATTCAGATGTATGATGACACAGTTAGAACGCTATGTGATGTCATCATATTCCAGATTTGAAGAAGAACTTGATTTCCATAGGCACTCTACACAGAAATGATTTCATTCCTAAGGCAGATGAGGATTAAGAAACCATCAGAATTGTTAAGGGTGCACTGACTGTGATGAAAGGAAAGTTAACTGTATGTAATATCTACAAACTATTGGGGAGTACAGTTGTAGGTGGAATTCATTCTGTGGTGTCAGATGATAATAGTACAAATATATGACATATGCGTCTGGGTCATCTTAGTGAATGTAGGATGATAAAATTGCATAGAAGAAATTTGTTTCATGGTATTAAAAGCTGCAAGCTCGATCCTTATAAGTTCTGCGCTTTTGGAAAACAAACTAAAGTCAGTTTTATGACTGGAAAGCACAAAACTGAAGGGATTTTTGATTATGTGCATTCTGATGTATGAGGCCCTACCAGGGAATCATCATTGGGAGGATCTCGGTATTTTGTTAAATTTATTGATGATTTCTCCAGGAAAGTTTGAGTGTATTTCTTGAAGCAGAAATATGAAGTATTCCCTAAATTCAAGTTGTGGAAAGTTGAGGTAAGGAACCAAATTGGCAGAAAGATCAAGTATTTGAGATCTAATAATGACACAGAGTACACATATTCACAATTTTAGAAGTTTTGTGAGGAGCATGAGATTCAGAAACATTTTTCAGTGTGCAAGACACCATAGCATAGTGGTATTGCATAAAAGATGAACATGTCCTTAACTGATAAGGCAAGATACTTGAGACTGAATGTAGGGCTTCCTAAGAGTTTCTGAGTAGAGGTTGTGAATATGACATGTTATCTCATTAATAGATCACCTCTGGCGTCATTAAGTAGCAAGGTCGTAGAGGAGGTATGGACAGGTAATGCAGTTAATTTCGATCATTTACGAATTTTTGGTTGTTCTACTTATTTGCATGTACTTGGAGATAAAAGATCAAAACTTGATGCAAAATCCAAAAAGTGGATCTTTCTGAGCCACAAGAAATGTGTGAAAGGATACAAGTTTTGGGATTCGATTGTAAAGAAGATGATAAACAATAGAGATGCAGTTTTTTATGAACAGTTGATGTTACAGCAGAATCAAGATAATGTGCAAGACAACAATTCCAATTCAGATAAAGTGCATATGGATTTAGAACAACATCTAGAAATAATTGAGAGAGTTGAAGGTTCAAATCTAACACCTGGTGATTTCATTCTAGATGATCTACAGAATTACAATCTAGCAATGAACAGATAGAGACGCACCAATATAAGGCCTCCTAACAGATTGAGTTATGAAGACTTGGTCTCTTGTACACTTCTCATCAACAGCGATGATCTTTCAGTTGCGGGGTACGTTGATTCTGTCTATGCAGGGGATTTGGATGACAGAATGTCTATAACCGGGTATGTTTTACTCTTGGTAGAGGGCATATATGTTGTAAATCAACAATTTAGTCTATCGTGGCATTATCTACAACTGAAGCTGAGTACATGGCAGTAGTTAAAGCTGCGAAAGAAGCCTTATGAATTACTGGGCTAGTAAAGGAACTAGCGTTGAGCAAGGTGGAGTTCAACTGCATTGTGACAGTCATAATGTTATTTATCTAGCTAAGAATCAGGTGTACCATGCGAGAACAAAGCACATTGATGTTAGGTATCACAAGATCATATAATTGATTGCTTCTTGTGAGATACTATTGCAAAAGGTTCATTTTGATGAAAATGCAGCTGATATGTTGACCAAGTCAGTTGCTATCAACAAATTCTTGTATTGCTTGGACTTGTTGAATGTTTGCAGTTGCTAGAGAAGCATGATAGCCCAACTCACTTCAGTGTGTAAGAAACTTCATGATCTATTTCTTCTAAGGGTTGGATTAAAAGCAGTCCTAACTCTAAGAGAATAGTTTTATTAAATTAATAAAATTATTTATATGCATTCACCATACAAACTAATTTTCAAAATTCAAATTCATACAACATTAAAGAATAATAATAATAATAATAAAACTAAACCAATTTTAGTTTTAGCCCAAGCCCAGTAGATTGGCCCAATTGTAATGCAAGCCCAAAAACAGGTTTTTGCTGAGTAACACTGAATAAATTTGAAACTACTGATGTGCATAAAATGTATCATGTTTTTACAATCTATTAAAAAAAGTAACATCCGACAGTACTGCCAAGTTTTATTAAATGGAATAGTGACCTTAAAATTAATTAAATTAATACTTCCCTTAAAATAGAATGCATGAATGCATTTTTAAAATCTCTCTCTCTCTTTTTTTTTTTCTAACGAAGGAATAGGTAGGAGACTATGATACGAGTCTCGATCATCCTTTATGCGCTTATAATTAGAGTATCACACCCTACACATGGGGGAATCGAATCATAGTCCAAAGTAGACTTACAACTGACAAGCAGTGGTCGACCAACTAATCTGAATATGCGGTGCATGTATATATATATATATATATATCATCTATTTCAAATAAATTAACTTAAATAATATTTTATATGTTATTTAAAATTGCAATCATATACAAATAAATTTTAATACATATATTATTAAATCTAAATTTGTCTGTTAATCACACATAAAACATAGAGCTTAAAAAAAGTGTGATATTTTAATGTGTTATTTATTCTGAATAAGCATACGATCAACTCGAATGAGGCAATTTGATCGGCCTGATATGCTTTTTCTTGATAGAATTTTTGAGGTCAGGGGGACTCGACTTTGAAAATTTGCCCAGAGAAAATGTTCTCTGGTTGTGTAGGTCGTAGCGCTTTGGTGTACTTGTATCTGTGGTGGTTTAGTGGTGTTGATTTTGCGATGTCAGGGTAGTGAGTCATTCTTCCCCTCCAAGGGAGGAGGGATTCTTTTGTCGCTTAGTGCGAACAGCGGGTGGCGAGATACTACCTGCTGGAGCGGTCACACTCTCTCGTGAGCTAGTGCATCCCTAATCAATTTGCTGATTTATTGATTCACAAACTATTAGTTACAGTTCATATTGTCTGTAGTTTTTTGATATTGTGGTTCTTCTCCTTAACATGCTCCTCTTCTTATTTTTGTCATTATCCACACTCACCACATCTTTACAGGGTGTTGAACCATATTTGTGCATAAATCACACCCAATGAATAGAGTGTATAGAGAGAGATAGATTCCAAGAATTTCGATAAAAAAGGAAAGCTTTTACATTTAATGCTTCCTTTATTTAAAAGAGACTATAATTATTATAAAATAACACTTACACCCTTTATCCTCTACATTCGTTCGACTTCTAATCAATCAATTTTAGGTTGGTCAACTTTTAATTAATTGGCCTATAAAAGGTTGTTTTCTTATCGGATGACCCTGATTTGTTGACCTCTAGAGCGGTTGGCCTCTGGTCGATACATTTGACTAGTCCTCCGCTTGATCGATCGGGCGATCATTATCGTCCAATTATCTTGGCTTTACGTGCCCCAACATTTCTTGGGATTCGTCTTTTAACATGTGCCTTATTTTGAACCATCAGATCCATAGAAGATTCGGTCAAGCATATTGTTGTTGTACATATACAATTAGTTAAATATAATAAATTTAATTAAAATATAGATAAAATTCAATTTTTAATTTTTTAATGTATTTTTTAGTATATTTATCATACAAGTTAGGTAATACGCACCTTGAAATATTAAAAAAGAATTTAGGGTGCATTTATTTCAGCTATGGTTGTAGAAAAGTTGGTTTGAAAAATTATTGTTCAAAATTGGATGTTCAAAAACTGGTGTTTCAGTGCCAATTGGTCCGTTTCAAAAGCACGGCTCTGAAAGCGTTGGTTGTTGACATAATGATTATAATACCCTCAATATATAAACACAATTTAGTTTAAATTGTTTGAAAAATACAATTCTGAAAGTGATGTCTGTGGAATAAATTCAATGATAATTTATCAAGTTATTTTCATTTAGAACAACATAAGGTGAAATAAGGTGAACATTAGTTGAATTATAAGAAATCATCAAATTATGCTAAAATTTATATTGAAAAGAGAATGTAATAGATCAACTGGTCCGAGTTGTTGGGTTACATAATTAAAGTCTAAAATTCATAATTTATATAATATCAGTCAAAAAGAGAAATTTGTTTACAAAATAAAAATTTAACGGTTTATAGTTTGTTCTCCAAAATACAAAAACATCATCAAATTAGCTGCAACGAAAATAACAATAAAAACAATTTTATAATTACAAAATTAAACAAAAGTAGAGTCTTCACAAGAAACTTCATCTATTTGACATCATTTTTCATTGTATAGGTAGACAATTGCGTTGATACTGTGGAATAGATGAAGTTTCTTGTGAAGGCTCTGCATTGCTACATTTACTAATTATCATTTTTATCGAGTGGTGATCCCTCAATAGAAATAATTGAGTTATCTCTAGGCTTTTTTGAATCCTGAGCAGTCCAATAATGTTCACGAATCGTAACAACCCCACTAAACATAACTTATAGTTTCTCCTTTAGCTCTGCTTCAATTCCACAAAACTTAAACTTCTTAGCATGTGGTACACTTTTCATTCATATAATCAAAAGAAAGAAGTTATGTATATCAAGTGTGTGTGCCAAGAAAATTTAAATATATATGTCTCAAAATAAATTTGATCTCTAATTTCTCCTTCTACCGATCTACTGATGCAGCTATGGTGTTTTTAATTGGATTCCACCTAAGGCTAGTGGATCCTCTTTTGTGTTCTTTCCAGATCTTCCTGTTCTTTTTTAATTTGTATCATTATTCTTTAATTGAGTTTGATCATACCCCCTTCTGATTTTCTCTTGAAAATTATTTATAATGTTACGCCAACCTTTTTTTATTGAAATGTGTTGTTGGTTTATTTCCTAAGTCAATTTCTTTTTATACGTATATCACAAAAAATAGCATTGTTTCTTTGTCCCAGATAACAAATGATGTGTCATCTCTTGTATTGTCCATTTGCTGAAATGACTTCAAAACTTTAAGCAAACAGCATATAGTAAAAAAAATTAAATTAAACATTACACTATTTCAATCTTATAAGATTGACATCTTTGAGGAACCATTGGGGGATGCAGGAAGAGAAATTGAACTCAACTATTAACAATTAGTGAACAAACATACATAGAAATCACACAATGATAATATGAGAACCCGTTAAAACCAAATGATGCCTTCCAACAACAACATAATCATAAGTGAACGTAATAATTCAAACAGTAGCAGTTGCTGGGTTGCACCAATAAAGCCTAAAATTTTCAATTTACGTCATTGCAGAGAAGCAAAAGGGGCAAACGTATCATAAAAGCATGACAAACCACAGAAGAGTTTATATCATCTAAAAAATATCAAATAAAACAAAAATCATATAATCAAAATTTCAAAAATAGAGCAATTTTTCAAGTGGAGCTTTCAACAGCATAAGAGTAGCAAACATTTCAGCTGATAGGGTTGAGTTCACATTAGGCTTCATTAATAACAATGAGCGTATATAAAGCAAACTTTTGAGTAGCTCAATTAACATACCACAACTAAAGAATAGAGGGTTGTGAGTGCTCACTCCTGTAATATAGAACTTGCGACATAGAAAGACTAGGATTCCACTATACATTCAAAAGAGCTCAAATTTTGAACATGTCTAAAACAAATATCTACAATAGATTTGTGTTTGGATTCCACAGTATCAACACAAATGTCTACCATACAATGTTATTGTAGAATCACAAACACGGGTTTGGGTTACCTGTAGCTTTGCACTTGACTCACCCACAAATAAAGGGAAGATAGTTAAATTCAACTACACAACAGATTGGGGCCTTATGAAGCCATATCTTAAAAAACTAAACAAAAAATTTGCTACTTGAAATTCTAATAGCATAATTCCATAAAGAAAGATGGTCGAGTTCCAAACTCCGTGGGAATAACTCAGAACAAAAAAAAAGGGAAGATATTACCGAGAGAATAGGAGTGTTTGAGAGGTTACAAGACGAGCGGAGAAGAAGAAGGAGGTGCCAGATCGGGTATTAGGGCATGAGAGCAAGATAAGGTGAGACGACCCAGGGGAACACCTAGGGCAGGCGAGAGAAGATATGAAGCTCGGGGGTGAGGCCATAATAGCAAAACAAATAAAATCGTGGTTGTTTTTTTATTCACGAATGACGAAGCGCGGGATTCAATTCGCGTTCGAGATTCTACAGCAACTAAAACCCGCGTTCCGGACCGAATCGCCGAAACAAGCAAAACAAATGTTTAGAAAACACGATTAAAATCAGAAGCCAGTTTTAAAAGCTCAAACAAATGCACCCTTGCTGCAACACACGAAAATAATTACTCAAAAATAAATTTTAATTTATTAAATATGTGCAACATTTACATACATACCATCCAATTCCTATGTATTTACATATCCAACTCCTAAAATTTTGCTGTATAATTTCCTCATGTTCCTTTCTACCACTTGTATGATCGTAACTTTCTATCAATCGAAAATATGGAAGATAGTTATGCCAACAATTACTAATCATTGGAGGGTTTAAGTGTGTTAGATGTTTATGTTTGCAATTATTGTGTCGACATTTGTAGTGGGTGTGTTCGACACTACATGATATGGGACTTGTATTAGTGTTGGATTGATCTCTTTTGTTGCTTTGTTATGTCAGTTGTACCAAAACTTGTTTGTTGTGAATGAAATTGTGTTTTGTTTGTGAAAAGTCTTACGTGTTAGGATGTTTGAATGTATTAAAGTTTGGAATTTATGATTAAGCAAATGGAAGTTAGAAGATGTTGGGAATATGATTGATTAATGGAATGATGTTAAATTAATTTAATTTTTGGTCTGAAGGCCTTAGGCTTGTTGTGCTGCACTTTAACAAGCAAATTTTTTAAAATTTAGACCTGAGGCCTAGGCGCCTAGCGCCAGGTGTTTGCACAGCAAGACGCCTAATCGTCAGACCGGCTGAACCGGTCGAAATTGCTTAAAATCACAAATTGAACTGGTCCACCACCATTTTTGAGCTAAAATTGTCATCTTCTTCCTCCATTTCGCGAAAGTGACTCCTAGGGCTCTCTATAGCTCTCGATTCGTCAAGTTTTAGAGCTTTAAAAACAGTGGATTTCATCTTCTCAAGGTTAGATCTATATTTTTGTATAGAAATTTTATTGTTTCACTATAAATTTCTTCCACAGTGATTTGAGGCTGAAAATTGAAAAAAATTATACTTTGTAATGAGAAATCGATGGTTGGAAGCTTCATTTGTTTGGAAATCACTTGTAGGGGCCTTTAGAACTAATATATGCAATTTATTTTGAATTTTTCTAGACTTTTTGAAATGGCTTCTAAAATAAGGAGAGGAAAGGGGAAAGATGTTTTTGATAACACGAGGTTTGTGAATCGCAAAACATAAGATAGATAGGATGATTTTTTGTTGTCAAGGAAGTTCATTGTGGAGCGAAGCTTTTGAGTCCTGGTGGGGCGGTACAAAATCTGATTGTTGCTCGACACTGGGAGGTTTTCTGCTACTTCACTGTCGTGGCAATTATTTTGATTCTCAAAAAATTTTATGTGAATCTACTTGAAGCTTCGGAGAATGAGGTATTTGTTTGAGGAAGAGGAGTTGAGTTCACCCTCGAGAGAATCAATGTGCTATATGGTTTACCTTCTTCTCTGGATTGCTACTATTCAGAGTTTGAGCCTTCTGAGCTTGAGCTAGATGAGATTATTGCTTACCTTACTGATGGGCGTGGAGTTTAGAGGATCAGAAACGATTATAAGGTAAACTTTTCTTCTTTCACACTTAATGCCCCCTCGAAGGCATGACACTATTTTATCTCTGCTCGACGGCTACCTTCAAACCATTTGTGCGAGGTGACTCGTAAGAGAACCATCTTGAACTATTGCATTCAGAAGATGAAACTCATTAATGTTGGCTCTCTCATCTTCAAGACCATTTACACCTCCGCTAGAGTTAGTTCTTGTGTAGGTTTGGGTTTCCCTTTCCTTATCTTTACTATCTGCAAAGGGTCTGTAGTGAAATGTGAGACTTGGGAGGAGCAACTAAAGCCACTAAAGCCTTTTAGAAAGGCTAGTGTGGACATTTATGGAAGATCTCAAGGCACAGCTTCTGATATTCATTTACTTCTACCTATAGACTTTCTACCTCCAATACTACTGCTCTACCTCACAGTATTTGGGAATAACTTAGAGATCATACAGTAGAATTTCAATCAGATATGTTTTTAATGCAATGTCAGCTTCATGATAATGAGGATCATTGGAACCACCTAGAGCAATACTTGAAAAGGAAGAGTGATTATGAAGCCAACTTCAACACTTCCTTAGTGAGTTATCTATGTAGTGACCATAGCGTTGAGTTTCCTAATTATCCTCATTATCCTCTTTTTGAGTGTAGACAGATGATGGATGAAGATGTTGCTCATGATGATAATGAAGAGGAGGATGACTAAAGAGACTTGATTATTTTTTGTTGTAGCTTCTTCATGTATATTGAGTTTGTTTTAGTATTCTTTAATGTATGTTGAACACATGTACTGTATTTCTTATTTTTACTATTTACTCTTGCTCTAGTTTAGTTTTTATTGTTTGTGTGTTAGAGTAGCCTTTTACTCTGCATTTTTTATGTTATACATGTTGATTTTAGATGTATTAATACTCAACACCTGTTTTTACTACTTGCACCTGTACTGTTTCCATGTTTAGTATCCGGTTATAACTATTTTTGTTAAAAGTTTCTCTCCACACTTTTTATATACTTTGATGTTTAAACTATTTAAAAATTGAAGTTTGGGTAAGAGATACAAACTTTTTAAAACTAAACTTTATTTGTCCTCAATAAACTATATATTTTTAAAATTATTTTAACATAACCTGTGGTATGTAGTGCTAACTAGATAATTATATTTTTGATTTTATAAATTTTATAGTAAACCTAAGTAAATTTTTTTGGTAATAAAGAGTAATTCTAAATTTAAGATATTTAGTATAAAAGTATAAGAATATGCTTTTACTATTCAGAGAAGGAAAAATTATATATTTGAAACACTAAATATTTTAGATTTGCACTTTAAAAAGAAGTAGAGACTCTATGAAAAATTATTACTGTACTAATAAATATTATCAAGTAAAGAAATATGAGAAGTTTTTAATTTTATGAAGAGAATAATGAAGTTCAAAATCATTAAAAGCTATACAGATATAGTAATCTTCTCATAAAAAGAAAAAAAAAAAGAAAAGTAAGGATTGAAAATTATCTTGAAAGAAAAAAAAAAGCAATATAAAGAAAAAGAGAGCAAAAAGAAAAATATATGGGGAGAGGCTTGAGAAGATAATTAAAAATTGACTTAACTTGAGTTATCTTAAAAGAAAAAAAAAAAACTTATTTGCACTTCTGAGCTTATTCTTAATCTTAAAAGAATAATTTTGTGATAATTCGTCAATAATTTTTTTGATAAAATCACCACTTTAACCGGTGACTTTGCTGCTGACGTGAAAAAGAAAAATCGCCACCTCATCTAACATTAGCAAAATAATTTACTGACGTGACAATTTTTTCTTTTTAAAATATTTTATTTTTTAACATTTATTAAAATAAAAAATTTATATAAAAAGTACTATTTCTAAAAATCTCATCTACCTGTCTCCTTTAAACAAATACTATGGATGTTAGCTTTCTTCTACGAGAAAAAATACTGTGTTCGAAGTATGAAGACAAGTAGCGTCCGAACAACGAAAGCAATTCACAGTAGGGGAAGAGAAAGAAAAAAATTCTTGCTCACGAATTATCGCTTTCTTTGTCTGGACACTGACATACAATATTTTCTCCATTTATGATTCCATCTTCTTCAGCATTACTGGTTCATGTTATTTTCGTTGTAATTTTTGAGTTGTTCTCTACATAATGGAAAGTTGGGCGTGTTCCATCATTTTCAAATAAAAAAGAAATAATGAAAAATTTTGGGAAAATCTGGGAAAATTTTTGTGGTTCAGCCGGAATCATTCTGTTATCACACACATTGACAGTTAACTAGGCTGCTAGCTCCCGCATAAAATCCATGGCGCCTCACTCCATTTCTCTTGCAGCCACTTTCCCCCAAATCCCTAAAATCAATCAACTTCTCATCATACGACCCCTCTCCCCCGCCTTCTGCTCAGCTTCTCCCTCCCGAACCGTCACCTCTGGCGATTCCCTCCGTGCAAAGGCTGATCT
This sequence comes from Phalaenopsis equestris, assembly GCF_001263595.1. Taxonomy (NCBI): domain Eukaryota; kingdom Viridiplantae; phylum Streptophyta; class Magnoliopsida; order Asparagales; family Orchidaceae; genus Phalaenopsis; species Phalaenopsis equestris. The sequence goes on from NW_018164677.1 coordinate 17,064, forward strand.
CCTGCGTCTCATATCGAGCCAGGAGAGAGGTCTTCGGACGCAAACAAACCCCTCGAAGAGAGAAGAGATCATCCGCGCCATCGATGATCTCGCTGTGCTCGGTGATGGCACTGTGACGACCGACTCGTCTCTCTCCGGCACATGGAGAATGCTTTGGACGACGGAGAAGGAGCAACTATTCATTATCAAGAATGCTCGGCTCTTCGGCACTGAGGCTGGTGACGTTTTGCAGGTCATTGATGTCGAGAAGGGTCTTCTCAACAATGTCATCACGTTTCCGCCTTCTGGGGTATTCTTTGTTAGGTCGGAGATTGAAGTGGAGCCGCCTCAGAGGGTAAATTTTAGGTATTGGATTGTTGTTCTGAGATTTTGTTGCAGAATATCTTAAATTTCTTTTGCTTTTACTACAAATTTTAGCGAGAAACTGTGTGAGCACTTTTGCTGATTGTAATTTGTTTGGCATATTGGTTTTTGGGAGCAGATTTACTAGTGCAGTTCTTAGGGGAAGTAAATGGGAGATTCCATTGCCGCCCTTTGGTCAAGGATGGTAAGTTTCCTGAACCCTTGATTTCTCCCTGAATTTATCAGACTGTTTTGTTAATTGAGGGGATTGTAGGAGTGCTAATTACTAAAAATGAAGTTTTTTTTCTCACTTTTTGAATAAATCACAGTTTTATTACCTTATTTAATTTTGCTATAGGGCTGTTAAGAACCTGAAATTCTGAAGAAACCTACTTAACTCTTGACTTCACTGTCTATTTGATGGAAACAAAAGCACAGCTTATGAATTAGCTGAAACCTCTGGCGATTCCCTCCGTGCAAAGGCTGATCTCCTGCGTCTCATATCGAGCCAGGAGAGAGGTCTTCGGACGCAAACAAACCCCTCGAAGAGAGAAGAGATCATCCGCGCCATCGATGATCTCGCTGTGCTCGGTGATGGCACTGTGACGACCGACTCGTCTCTCTCCGGCACATGGAGAATGCTTTGGACGACGGAGAAGGAGCAACTATTCATTATCAAGAATGCTCGGCTCTTCGGCACTGAGGCTGGTGACGTTTTGCAGGTCATTGATGTCGAGAAGGGTCTTCTCAACAATGTCATCACGTTTCCGCCTTCTGGGGTTTTCTTTGTTAGGTCGGAGATTGAAGTGGAGCCGCCTCAGAGGGTAAATTTTAGGTATTGGATTGTTGTTCTGAGATTTTGTTGCAGAATATCTTAAATTTCTTTTGCTTTTACTACAAATTTTAGCGAGAAACTGTGTGAGCACTTTTGCTGATTATAATTTGTTTGGCATATTGGTTTTTGGGAGCAGATTTACTAGTGCAGTTCTTAGGGGAAGTAAATGGGAGATTCCATTGCCGCCCTTTGGTCAAGGATGGTAAGTTTCCTGAACCCTTGATTTCTCCCTGAATTTATCAGACTGTTTTGTTAATTGAGGGGATTGTAGGAGTGCTAATTACTAAAAATGAAGTTTTTTTTCTCACTTTTTGAATAAATCACAGTTTTATTACCTTATTTAATTTTGCTATAGGGCTGTTAAGAACCTGAAATTCTGAAGAAACCTACTTAACTCTTGACTTCACTGTCTATTTGATGGAAACAAAAGCACAGCTTATGAATTAGCTGAAAAAAAGGAGGGTTTATGGTGGTGCAATATAATTCATAAATGAAAAGATCAATGGCTAGTAAATTATGGATTGTGAAATCATTTTTCCTGTTGCAAATCTCAAGATTAGTAGATCTCTTTTGCACCATGAAGGTTTTCCTTTTACTGCTTTATTTTTTGCAGAAATGCAGTTATCCAAATGAACTGACCTTATTTCGCTGTACCGCTGTAATGAGCAGCTCAACTCATTAGTCCAAAACACGACTGAGTCAACTTATTGAAACAATTCAGTTGAAGTAATATTCTGAAATCAGTTAAGGCCTTGGTAATTTTTTGCATGGTTCCACATTCAATTTCAGACCTACTTCAATCATGTAAATTTCAAAAGTAAGAGTATTGAATGTAAAATATGCCCACCGAGACACTGTTTCAAGCATCTAAATCAATAATGCCTGTTACAACTTTTCATACTGGCAGAATCATTGAAACTAACCGATTTAGAGATCATCAATTTATGAACCAGAAAAGCCGTCTTATATGTTCCAAATCATGTAATGTTTCTTCCATCTTTGTTATATCCATGTTGTGTTATCCCTTAAATGTACTATTCATCACGCGATTGGATCGGTTTGAATGAATTATTTTGTAATTTTCATTTAAAGGAAGCATTAAAGTATCGTCTTAACTTCTTGTTTCTTTCAAATATCATTTCAAAAGCTTTAAAAAGATGGGTTAAACGGGGCTGGGTCTTCTGAAGTCTTCAATAGCCATTTTTGAAACCTTTAGCTGTAGATAATTAAATCAAATCTTTATCTCTTAAACACACAAAATCACATCTTTATCTTTTAAACAATCAGACAACTGAAAATTCTCTAATTAACAACCATCTTGCAATTTTTAAGCAAAAGAGCATTTGTAGTGTATTTATTTTCAACATTTTAGTTTATCTTTGTTGATGAATACTATAAATTTAACATTTAAAGTTGCTTTATTGATAGAGGACTCTGTTCTTTTTTTTAGAAGATGCCTTGAACTAATACAGCAACACCAAACACGAAATTTTTAAATTTATTTTATAACTAATTTGCTTATGTTTAAGACTGTCTGGTAGGGCTGAAGAAACAATCATCTCTTAAATCCAACTTAGTTGGATTGCATTTAGTCTCTACTAACTACCGTCGTTGAAGGGGCACGAGCATTGCATGGTTATTTCAACATGTTCTACACTTTTAACAATAATTTTGATGAAATCATTTGTTTTGCAACTACTGGTCAATTATATTACAGGGTTTATCTGTTTTTATTACAAATAAGTTTAGTTTCATCTAACCTCTTTTTGTTCAACTATCTGACAATTTGTAGTGGGAAGATGAAGAATTAGGTTGCTTGATGAAATGAAAATGGTTTTTTGATGTATTTTCCTTCTTTTAAGGATGAAAGATAATCATGAAATACTTTGGTTCCATGAACTGTATGCTGTTATTTTTGTTATTCAAAATTTTTAACAGAAACTTTTTGTTTATTTTAAGGTTTGAATCTATATATATGGATGAAGAGATCAGAGTTGCCAAAGACATTCGAGGAGATTACTTAGTGGTTGATCGTGCTCCGTATTCCTGGAAAGAATGAATCGTTAAGCACTCATTGTTAAGCACTCATTCCTGCTGATGATTTTCTTCTTGGTATGCTAACCTCTCATGGGATTTGTTATGTATTTAACCTCAAACTGAAATTATTTCCAATCAATTATTACTGTTATTATTAGAAATATTTACATGCATACCACTTAATTCTTATGTATTTACATATCTAATGCCCAAAGTTCATTTTTTTTACTTTCATCCAACCTTAGCCATGCATGAAAATGTGTATTTCCCTTTTTAAAAGTTAACATGGTGGTATTTTTGACGAGATATGAAACAATTGGGTAGTATAAATGTAGAAAGTAAATTTTAGCCTTTAGATATGTAAATATATAGAAATTTGGTGGTATGCACGTAGATATGGATTCATTTCAATATATTCACCATGGCCCACCTCATTTACGCAGGTGTGAGGCTGTTTTTCATGTGGCTGGATGACTCTGTATTATAACATGATAGGTGCTGGATCCTGATGAAGATCTTGTTTATATGTGTTGAACAAATTATAATAAAATGGATTCCTTTTCATTCCAAATGCATGTAAGGTTAGTTATTGAGAAACGATGGCTTGTCAAATATATTCAACTTTATATGATATTGGTGTCAAATCAAATGTGTGATTTGTGCTTTGACAACCAGCATTTAAAAGATCATTGATTATAAATCTTTCATCATATTACATTTTTATTTGTAGTTCTTTTACATTAGAAAATAAGAAATAATATAGAAAAAGATACGTTATAGTTCTGAAACCTTAATTATTCATAAGTCCTTTGTAGCAAACTAACTCCTTAAAAGAGATTTTTGCAAGAGATGGAAGTTGTTTTTTCATCAGAACATAGGATGTAAATAATATATAACATAGGTAGGGCTGTAAATGAAGCAATGCGCCTGATGAACAACTCAAACTCGTTTAAAACTTTGTTTAAATTTATAAATAAATAAATTTGAACACGTTTTTTTAAAACTTGAAGGTTAAATGAAACATAGTCCAATTTGTTTATTTATGTTCATAAATAATCTTATTCGTTGTTCAATGTAATTTGTTAAATACTCGATATTAAGTTCGATAAGAAGTTCATATCATATATGATGTATTATTTAAATAAAACTTATTAATTAGAATTTAGTAGTAATATGTTATATCAATAATATTTTAAGATTAATTATCATTTATATATTTATTTTATTAGTATATATTTATTAACTTACCCAATTTAAATAAATTAACTTAATTCATTGTCATTTTTAACTCAATTAACTTAATTAATCATCAGATCCATCTCATCGAGCCAAATTCATTGTCATTTTTAACTCAATTAACTTAATTAATCATCAGATCCATCTCATCGAGCCAATTAGTTTGACTATAAGTTTGCTGAAATTAGAACTCTGGACGACTCTTGATTGAAGTTTCAATATTTCTTGCTCAAAAAATTACTTCAAGATTCGTGTTGAATAATAGAAGTTTGTTGACGACGTATCAAATGCCCTCTATTTTCGGACGAGATCAATTTCATCGTCCAAAAATATTAATATATAATTTTTTACGCAATGGTCTGATAATTTTTTAAATGCTCTGATAGTTTTCCTATTGGTTTGATAATGTTTCCAAATATGAGTCTTTTATTTGCTTCGATAATCCTTTTAATTACACGCATAAGTGATAAGTCCATGCATAACATATAACATAGCTTTTGCACAGATCCGATGACGGGCGAAATTAGGAAATGGCGATAGAGGGTGGGCCGACGGAATTGTGAGCGGGATCGCCAAACAGCAGGAAGCTAATCGGGTCGTCGGGAAGCATGGGTTGGAGTCGAACAACGGGAAGAGAAAGCGCAGCTGGAGGGAGTTGATTTTTTTTTATTTTTTAAACGAGCATTTAATGGCTGAATCACTTTTTGTGCCTGTAAATAGGCATGAAGGAGAGGTTTTTTAAACGAGCATTTAATGGCTGAATCACTTTTTGAGCCTGTAAATAGGCATGAAGGAGAGGTGGAGTCATCATCTCTGCCTAGCAAGTGATCTGGGATTTCCCTGAAGAAGAAGGTCGTCATTGACCTACATACCAAACAGACAACGGGATCTTCTTTTGTGTTGCGTTGTAGAAGATAGTCATCCTCATCTTACACAGTAGGCGAACAACGAGATCTTCTTTCGCGTTGCAGTGCGGGAGAAAGTCACTCCGTTCTACGTAGCAGACGAGCAATGAAATCTTTTGCATTGCAAGACATTTGAAAGTTGTCACCATCTTGCGTAACAGGAGAGCATTGAAATCTTTCGCGTTGTGGTGCAGTTGAAAGTCGCCCTCATCCCGCATAGCAGACGTGCAATGAGATCTTTCGCGTTGCGGTGCTGGAGAAAGTTTTCCACGTCCTGCGTAACAGATGAGCAACTGGATCTTTCTCGTTGCAGTGCAGTTGAAAGTCGTCACTGTCCTGCGTAGGACACAAACAATGAGATCTTCTTTCGCATCGTGGAGATGAAAACTATCCCCGTCCCTACCCAGTATGTGATTCAAGATCTTCTTCCTTGTTGTTGTTGCACATTCTGATGGGGATGAAGAAATGTTGGAGTTTTTCCCGTCGCGCTTTGAGAGGAGATTTTAATTTTTCTGTGATGATGATATCTGGAGACTCCCTGAAGCTCTGTAAAGTTACTAGAATTTCGAGAAGGTGATGCTGACTCCACTCGAAGATGTGTTGCTTTGTTGTAACCTTTGTTCAAGTATATGTTAGGCTTTGTAGCCTTTCAATTGCCTGATATGAAATTTGCATATGATGATGATGTGTCTGTCTGTATGTTTTTCTCCAGCTCGATGCAAAAAAATTGTATGTTGCTTCTGAACTATGATTTGCCCTCATTTGGGATGTTGTGGCTTCTCAATAGTGCAGAATTTTGCAATTAAAGTTAGCACGTGTACTTTATAAAAAGAATCACGTATCTTTTTAGAATTGTGTTTTTCTAAGGTTTATTTCCTCGGTGTGTATCTTTCGAAGCTTGTGCCTTCTGAGATCTGAAATTCGCTGATACTTTCTGAGACTCGTAGTCTTCTGAGATCTATGATGTATCTGTGTCTCCTGAGACTTATAGTTCTGAGACTCGTAGTCTTCTGAGATCTATGATGTATATGTGTCTCCTGAGACTTATAGTCTTATGAGGTCTTTGATGTACCTGTGCTTTCTGAGGCTTATAGAATTCCGAGGTCTTTGATGTATTGTGTCTTTTGAGGCTTATAGCCTTCTGAGGTCTTTGATTGGAGACACTATCAACCACATGCTCTCGTGGAGTCTTTCTATTGAAGATCCTATCCACTACTAGCTTCCCATCGAGACTTGTTTCTTGGGCTCTTCTTCCAGGGGCATGGTAACTTCTCATCTATTCTTGTCTCTTGGGCTTGACTTCTAGGAGTACTATATCTTCTCATTAAATTTTGCCTCTTTGGCTCGACTTCCAAAAATATTGTATCTTCCTATCGAGTCTTGGCTCTTGGGCTTGACTTCCATGGGCATGATAGCTTCTCGTTGAGTCTTGCCACTTGGGCTCGACTTCAAGTAATATTGTATCTTCCCGTCGAGTCTTGCCTCTTGGGCTCGACTTCCGGTAATACTGTATCTTCCCGTCGAGTCTTGCCTCTTGGGCTCGACTTCCATGGGCATGATAACTTTTTATTGAGTCTTTCCTCTTGGTCTTGACTTTCAAGAGTACCGTATATTTCCATCGAGTCTTGTCTCTTGGGCTCAACTTCCAGGAGTACATATATTCTCATCGAGTCTTACCCCTTGGGCTTGACTTTCAGGGTCATGGTAGTTTCTCGTCGAGCCTTGCCACTTGGGCTGGACTTCTAGAAGTACTGTAGCTTTTCGTTGAGTCTTGATTCTCAGGCTCGACTTCCAATGGCATGGTAGCTTCCCATCGAGTCTTGCTTCTTGGGCTCAACTTTCAGGGGTATCGTATCTTCCCTTCGAGTTTTATCATTTTATTGCAGTAAAAAAACAGCTAAAGGCAATAGATCTAGCTCAATATACTTTATAGTTGACGCCATTTGGTGCTTTTTGACGAACATTAGGGTAAATTTACATATTGCAACCTTAGGCTCCCTTAAAGGCATGCTTTTTTTGAACAGTATGAGATATAATTTGTAAATAACAAAAGTATCTTACCCATCATGTTCTTTTAATTTTCTTTTTTATTTGAAGGGCATTTACTTTTTTTTTTGTATATTACACATCATTTAATATTATATTTTTTTGTATAAATATTTACAATGTTAAATGTTGAACTTTCTCAATTTGTACTCAATGACGAACATTTGTCACTTGCAACACAAGAAGGAATTGATAGTTCTCAATCTATTGAACTGACTGTTGGAAGCACTAGTACTGAAATACAAGATACGAAAGATAGGAACATAAAATCAGTTGGAAGCACTAGTACTGAAATACAAGGTACGAAAGATAGGAACATAAAATCAGTTGTCTGGGAGTATTTTATAGAAATTAAATCAATTTCAAAAGGGGTTGAAGTATCAAATGTTCAACACATTTGCTATGGGGTGAAAATCGTCAAACCAAAGTCAGGTACAACCTCGCAACTTCTTAGGCATGTTAAGGTATGTGCTAATATAAAAGCAAAGAGTCAAAAACAAGTTGACTTATCAGACAAGAGACAAAAGTTACTGAACTTCTTGCCTTTGGAAGTTCAGGGTGAATCAGAGTTTCCTATTCTGAAGCAGATATTTTTATTTTCTATGATCTCAACTCTTAAGAGATGTGATTGCAAAGATGATAATTGTAAATGAGTATCCATTCACGATGGTTAAGCATATTTGGTTCAATATATTGTTGAAAATGTTGAATCCTAACTTTCAAAATGTTTCAAGAAACACAATAAAAAATGATTGCATGGAAGTTTATGAGTGCGAGAAAGAAAAACTTAAATCTCGCCTTAAAGATGTTCGCAGGGTCTCATTAACTGCAGATTGTTGGACCTCCAATCAGACTATCGGATATATGTGTTTGACTGCATATTATATCGATGAAACATGGAAGATAAAGAAGGTTATTATCAACTTTATTGAGTTAGAGCCTCAACATACCGACACTTACATTTGTGATGTTATTTGTGAGTGTTTGTTGGAGTGGAAGCTTCAAGATAAAATATCTACAATTACTTTAGAGAATTTGAGTAATAATGACGTGACAGCTAGTTCTTTAAAAGCGAATTTTCAATCACGCAGAAAACTGCACTTCTGTGGTTTTTTTTTTCCTGTAAGATGCTACGCACATATCATCAATATAATGGTCCAAGATGGGCTAAAAGAGGTTCATGAAATCATCCAAAATATCAGAGAGTCTGTGAAGTATCTGAAAAATCCCTTGCAATATTGCATAAGTTTGTATAAGTGGCAAAATAATTAGTAGTTGCAACTATAATGTCACTGTCCATTGATGTTTCCACTAGATTGAACTCAACTTTCAACATGTTGGAGTCCGCATTTATTTATCGCAATGTTTTTTTATCAATACACAATTCGAGATAGTAACTACAAATGACTGTCTGTTGATTCAGAATGTGTTAAATATGAAAAAATCAGAAAATTTCTTTCAGTTTTCAATAATGTTACAAAAATGATGTCCGACACTCTATATCCTACTTCCAATATATTTTTACTTGCAGTTTTGCATGTTAAGAAGATTTTGATTGAGGAGTCATTGCCAGAAGATGATTACATGAGGAATATGACTGTGAGTATGCAAATCAAATTCAACAAATATTGGAGGGAATATAATCTTCTTATGTCTATTGCAGCAATTTTGGATCCTAGAATAATATTAAAATTTATTAGCTGCACATTCACGAAGATATACTCACATGACGAAGTTGAGCAAAATCCTAAAACAGTTCAAGATGTCTTGTGGGAAATATATGCAGATTATATTATTGATTGCAATGTTTCATGTGTAGTTGATCCTACGTGTTCCTCGAGTCATTTCGAAGTAATGTTTGAGTTTCAAGATTTTGTTGTAGCTTCTGGTTCTGTGGAACCATCAAAACCCGATTTACAAATATACATTGAGGGATTATTTGTGTGTGCTAATGAAAATTTTGATGTGCTCGATTCGTGAAAGATTAATACATTGAAGTACCCCTAACTTTCAATTATGGCTCAAGATATTCTATCAATACCTATAACCACAGTTGTTTTAGAATCAGTTTTTAGCGCAGACGGTAGGGTGTTGGATGATTACAAAAGTAG
>NW_018164677.1:26675-42491 GCF_001263595.1 Phalaenopsis equestris
TGCCCAAAATCAACCAAGCTACAAAAGATAAAAATTGCTAGGTTCGGAAACCTACAGGAGACGGAGGCATCCATACCGACTGACAAGAAGAAAACGATCAAACCAAAGTCTAACTCCAACGCTCTAACCACACCAACATAACCAGAACCACCCTAGAAGCTCCTTCAAATGATATCGAAGGTCAATAATCGAATAAGCTGACAGTCCATACCAAACAAGAACCAACCGGCCACCCTGAACAAGAGCCGACCGAAGTTGTTTTAACCGACCTATCTGGTGGCTACCGAGCGATAGTTTCAGACAAACAAAAAGACTAGAATATCATGTACAACCCCTCTAAAGCAGAGGTAAAACATGTAATTTTACATATTGTCCTCTTATCTCCTATAAATAAGACTCCATTGTGTATTACGAGCTTTTTTTCCTTCTTTTAGTGGTCACCCCCTCTTTGTAACCCAAATCTTCAATAATATAAAATGGGTCATAAAAGCCTGTGAATACCCCAGTTTGTCTCAAAGGGCGAAGTCGCTATGCAATTGTCTCCTTTTTCTCTATTTTCCTTCTCCCTTAGTTACTACGTTTTATTCTTTGAGTGTGTCTTCCCAAGATAAACACAGATTCAACATAATTAAATACAATCTCCCGTTTATTCCAAAAAGAAAAAACCAAGTTCTAATTACAGGCTTAAATTTACATGTTCAACAAACAGTACAAAGTGTAATAAACTCAGTTAGCAAAGCAGAAAATTAGTAAACTGCTAACTATAAACAAATTTGAGTTGACAAATCTCAGCGTTTACTATAAAACTCAAAAGAGAGAATACAAAGTTGTGAAGCTGAAATTGAATAATTTGGTTTAGAAGTAAGCTTTGCTATGAGAAAAACGTGCAACCTTTAATTCAAACAAATAAATATAAATATATTTTTTAAAGAAAAACAATAATTTATGCCTCCCTTGATGCGCCATGGTGACCTTCATGAACAAATAAGCTTAGAACCTCAATCACTATGGGTACGAATGCGAACAATTTTGTTGATAAATTGCCTTTCTCGGCGATAGCTGTTTTCAGGTTTCAGCCAAAAAAAGAAGCAACAGTTATTTAGATCAAAAGATAGAAATCTGTAGCTCGTATTCATCGCTAAAGTTCCAAACGCAGTTAAATATAACTTGAATACAATAGATAAAGACGCTCGGGCTCATTTGGCGGGTTGTAGAAAGGAAATATATTTTTAAATTATTATTTATTTCGTTTTCACTCGGTTTGACTCCGAAATATGAAATAATCACTTTCGAAGCATGATTAAAGTGTTTGTTTATTTCAAAAATTATATTAACCTTTGAAAGAATTTACATACATTACCACTCAATTCTTATGTATTTCCACATCTACCATCTAAAATTCAATTTTTTATATATGACACCCTATCTAGGGATGAAAAGGTGTATTTCACGATTTAAAAGTTAAAATAGAGGCCCTTCTGATGTGATAAAAAAATTTGGGTGTTATAAATGTGAATAGCAAAGTTTAGAAGTTAGTAAATACATAGGAATTGTGTGGTATGTATGTAAATGCCCCTTAATTAAATCTAACCAAATGATAGAACCTAAAAATTCAATCCTTCTTATTATATATTTTCAAGCTTCCTAAGGAACCAACTGGGCCCTTATGGATCAAAATTTTGATAGAGTAATTACAGCAAAATAACACATAGAAGAAAGCAACACATACATGACAATGGCAGAGATGCAGAAGCACAAGACGCCAATAGAAAGATGAATCAGAAAAGAATGCCAGAAGTTTTCCCTGTCTAAAACCATTCTCTCAGAGATGAGTGTTACTGCACCAGAAAGAAGCAATACTATCCAGCCTGATGGCAAGCTTTGAAGAAAGGAAAATGAAGATCCCTGCATAAATAAAAATAATAAAAAACAAATAAGAAACATAATGATAAAGTGTAAATAAAACAAGAATATGAGAATACATGATTACATACCTTGAAGAAACGACTTATAAATACTGCAGAGTATGTAATTCTCAAAATCATATCTTCAATCGGTCAAGGAATCACGTTAAAAGGAGCATTTTCATCTCATGACATCAGAAGGAAGTAATAAATTCATTCATTCGAACATTCTAATGGAATATTTATCAGTTGTTGCACAAATTTATACTCATAATTAATACAGATATTATTATTATTATTATTATTCCAAAGCACTGTATAAAAAGCAAATAAAAAGCTACAATGAATATACCAAATAAGACTTTGGAGTCTGTTTGGAATAATTTTTCGCTCCTTTCCTTCTAGATCATTGCCATGTATTTGTTTAACTATTGCTTTCTTGGACATTTTTATAGTGGAAAGCATACTTTAAGAATCAAATCTACAAAAGTGAGGTAGTTCTACGAAAACTACTGTCTGACTTTAAGAAAAAAATACCGCACAACAACTTCACAATCACCTTTATAGAAGGCTACAACAACCCCAAATGAACCCATTTATGTAAATGCATGAAAAAGACCTGATTCCACATTGACCAATAATACTCCCCGCCTATCAACGGTTCTACAGAGCACAAAAAAATAATTTCAAGTATCACGGCGCAAGCATCTATCACCAATATTTTACAACATTACCACATTGTCCATCTTAGACTACATTTTTAACAAAAAATAAAATAAATGATAAAAAAAAATTACAGATTTTTTGTCTGTGAACAATTCAATGACTATAGTCTAATATTACTTCAAATTTTAAATAATAGGCAGGTGGTTAGAAAGGCGTTGTAGCGCAAGTCAAATTTACACAAGTATTTATAACTATTTTTTAAAGATAATCACCGTATCATATACCTCTCTTCTGGAGGGATCATAGAAAGGATACTTATTGAATTGGCGACAATTAGACCAAAAGCTCCAGCAGACCGCACCAAAATAATATTAAGTATAATATATATTCAAGAAAAAAGAAACAATGAAAGATTTGATTGTATTAATTGACTTTCATTGGCAACAGCATGCAAAAATGCTTCAGATGTACCTGCATCACAATATTAAAATATTAAATTCAATATTAAATCTATGAAAGTGAATAAGTCAATAAATAAGTAGCAGGAAATTTCAAGATAAGGCTGTGCAGCAGTAAAGCAATGTTTTCGGAAGAATTTAAAAGATGTTACAAGAAGTCTCCACTTCACAGCTAAATAAGTAGCAAGGCAGCACATAACCAATAGTGGCAAAGAACTCTGAAAATTTATTAAATGAAAAAAATAACAAAAGCATTAATAGATATTAAACATTGGCAAAAAACTTTTAGTTACCCTTCCAACTTGTCTTGAATTTGAATCATCATTTTTGTCAGCAAGAAAACTAAAAAGAAATGCATATCAAAAAAGTGCCAATATATATATATATATAGCGATTGAAGACTATGGTAATTCTATGTTAGCCACATCCTAAAGTAACAAAAATACATCCTGCTAATTTCCTCCCTCTCCACAAACGAAAATTAATTTTTGACCGAAAATTAGAATCCAATGACGTGTTTTGATAAATTCCCTCACTTTATCCAACAGATAATTGGAAATATAAATGCCACTATACGAAAAAAAAAGGTCAAGACGAGCAGAGACTTGTAACTGAATCATTATTTATATTATGTTTTGATCATGAATTTTCTTATGACAGCACGAAAGCAGGATCAGGAATTGTAAGATTCTGCTAAAACAACAAAAATACCATCTGATTCCCATGTATTTACATATCTAACACTGAAACTTAACATTTTACAATTATAACACCCAAATTTCGAATTACATCAAAATACATCAATTTTGACTTTTAGAAAGTGAAATACACCTTTTTTATGCATAGGTAAGGTGGCATGTATGTAAAAATTGATGTTTGGGTGTTAGATATGTAAATAACTACAAATTGAGTGGTATGTATGTAAATCTTCCCAAAAAAATAAGAAAGAACAAATGTCAGCTAATAAATTTTCTTTCTCCAGCATTTGCTTCTCCAAAATGGAGTAAGAACAAGCCTTATGATATGCCCTAGAAATCATTCGTAATATCAATAGAAAGAGCAAAACAATCACTCAACCTACAGTACAAATTAATAATGGTGTACGTTCAAAGGTTCAAAAAAAAAAGGTAATTTCTAGATTATGCCTTCAGAATAGTGCCTATAAAAGCAACACGGGAATTAAAGTAGGAACAAATGAACCAGACCACTGCAATCCCTTTAAAAGTTAGAAATGTTTATTCACACGTCACTAAATTTTACCTTATTAAATAGCGAAACTATGTGATTTTCGTGTGACAATCAAATCATGGAATTTGACAATAATGAAAAAATAATTTGATTGAGATTTTTTTTTTTTTTTTTTTTTTTTTATTAGAAGTTGAGTTATAAAATTTGGTTTAAATATAAAATTTTTGAAAACTATAAATACAAAATGACACAGAGAATCTTAGAGAATAATTTGCAACGCTATAAGTTCTGTTTTTAATTTTTTCTATAATACATTAGATACTAAAAAAGTGAAAAATATATGTATAAATCAGTCAAACAAAGAGAAAAGAAAAGTAAAAATTTAATTCAAATAAAGCGTATTAAATATGAAAATCAAAAAGTATTTTTTCAGAGGAAGATATTCAACATAGGTGGATGACACATATTGATAAATTTTTCAATGAAATTTTCTAGAAATAAGATCAACCTCAGTGATCTTAATACCGTTAATAAAATAAAACTTTATATTTTTATCATCGCATTAGTAAAAAAAAAGTTGATGAGGCTTTAAAGAAACCAATGATAGAAAATCAGTAGAATCTATTGATATCCCAATTGAAGCGTGAAAATATTTAAGAAATTTGGGAGTTTTTTGGCTACTAAACTCTTTAATATTATTTTAAAAACTAAAAAGATGTCTGAGCGGAGGAAGAGCATTTTGGCCCCCTTTTTTAAGAATAAAGAGGATGCAAAAGAGTGCATATTAGAAATGAATTAAGTTAATGTGTCATACATTAAAAATATAGGAGAGAGCAATTGAACATAGGTTAAGATATGATACAAACATTTCTCATAACCAATTTTGATTTATGTCGAGCAAGTCTACCCTAGACGCTATATATTTATTGAGAGATTTTATAAAGAAGCACGAAGAGAGTAAGGAGGATCTACATATGAGTTTTATTGATTTAGAAAAAACTTACGATAAGGTTCCAAGAGAATTCCTTTAGAGCGTTCTAGAAAAAAATAGGTGTTGATATGACTTATATTGAATTCATTAAAAATATGTATGCTAGACTTGTTACTTGTGTTCAAACAGAAAGAGAATTGACCGAGTATTTTCCTATGTCAGTTGTACTACAAGGATCAGCTTCATGCCAATATCTTTTCATTTTAATTACGGATAATGCTACAAGACATTTAGAGCAGGATGTACATTGGTGTATGATTTTTGCTAATGATGTCATTCTTGTGGATAAGAAAAAAAGTTCAAGAAAAACTTGAATTATGGAGGTCTACCATTGAAATCTAAAGGTGAAATCTAAAGGCCTTCAATTGAGTAGGTCTAAAATTGAATACATAGAATGTAATTTTAGTAGTGACAGATCTAGTGCCTGAATTGTAACTATGAGGGATTAAATCATTAAAAGACGTGAACGTTTTTGATATCTCAGGTCCATTGTTCAAAGTGATTTTGATATAGATGAATATGTTATTAGAAGAATTCAAGTGAGTTGGTTGAAGTGGAGGAAAGCATTGGGCCTATTGTTTAACAGAAAAAGTACCGCTTAGACTTAAGGGGAAATTTTATAAGATGGTGGTGAGACCTGCAATGTTTTATGATGCAGAATGTTGGCTTTTACAAGAGTAAGCATAAAACTATGTTGAGTGTTTTTGAGATGAGAATGTTTAGGTAGATGAGTGGCTTGACACTTAGGGACAAAATGTGAAATGAACGTATTCGTGAAAGGGTTGTTGTAGCTCCAATGGCGGACAAGATTAGATAGTCGTCGTAGAAGGTTTGGTCACATTAAACATCGATTATCTGATGATCCAGTTAGGAGACTAGATGTTTTAAATTTAACTTAAGAAAGACAGAGATAAACCTAAAAAAATTTAGGCATATTGTATAATAAATGATCTTAATTTATTAGAATTAAAGGAAAATATGACACTTAAATAGGGCACAATGGAGAAAATGATTCATGTAGTCGACCCCACTTATTGGGGTAATGAATACCATTATTGTTGTTGGTAATCTAAAATGAGGAACATTTTAGATATCTCGGGTTTATTATTCAAAGTGATGGTGACATTAGTAGAATTCAAGTTGGATGGTTGAAGTGGAGGAATGCATCGGGCCTATTGTGTGATAAACATGTACCGCTCAGACTCAAAGGAAAATTTAATTAGATAGTGGTGAGACCTGCAATACTTTATGGCGTGGAATGTTAGACTATAAAAGAGAAGCATAAAACTAAGTTAAGTGTTGTTAAGATGAGAATA
This sequence comes from Phalaenopsis equestris, assembly GCF_001263595.1. Classification (NCBI taxonomy): domain Eukaryota; kingdom Viridiplantae; phylum Streptophyta; class Magnoliopsida; order Asparagales; family Orchidaceae; genus Phalaenopsis; species Phalaenopsis equestris. The sequence goes on from NW_018164677.1 coordinate 33,199, forward strand.
TACTTACGTGGATGTTCGAAACAAAATGTGAAACGAATATATTCGTGAAAGGTTTCTAGCTCCAGTGGAAAAATAGATTCAAGAGAGTCGTCTTAGATGGTTTGGTAACATTAAATGTCGACCATCCGATGACCCGATTAGAAGAAGAGATGTTTTAGATTGAACTTATGTTAAGAAAGGTAGACGTAGACCTCAAAAAAAACTTGGGCATGTTGTATAAGAATTGATTTTAATTCATTAGAATTAAATGAAAATATGACACTTAATATGACATAATGGAAAAAAGGAATTCACTTAGCCGACCCCACTTATTGAGATAAAGGCTTGTTGTTGTTGGTAATTTAAAATTTCAATGCAAGGAGACCTCAAAATTATGACTTCAATATAGTGCCACCTTAAGCAACATTGGAATTACAATAAATCATACATGTCATAGATCTAGAATACAGTAAACTTAAACCAAGAAAAATCGATAAGAATTCAAAGAGAACATAAGGGAAATTGGATGCTTAAAATTATTAAAATCAAAATACATGCATCAAACAAAATAAAGTTAAAAAGGTTTTAGGCTGTCTAGAATTCTAAACGGGCTAGAGAACAGAGAGTACTAACCATTTGTGGCTAAAGTAATGATATAAAAGCAATAGTAGCTCAGCAAAGTTGAAGCTTGTCCATCACTCCATTTCTTTCCATAAAGTAGTCTCATGAGACAATATGAGTAACTTGGGCCAAAAGCAATGGCTACAAGACCTACAATGATTTAATAATACAACAAAATAGATGGCAAAGAAATTAGATGAGATTAAAAAAAGGGACATTTACATACATACCACCCAATTCCTATGTATTTATATATCCAACACCTAAACTTACTTTTTACATTAGATCACCCAATTTTTTCATATCACATCAAAAATACCACTATTTTAACTTTAAAAAAGTGAAATGTACTTTTTCATGCATATAGATAAGGATGTCAGCCAATTTGGCCTAGTGGTTGAAAGCTTTGTCTTTCAATCAAAAGATTTCGGGTTCAAGGCCTTATATATGCAGTATGCATGTGAAAAAAAAAATGCATGTGGAAGGATGCATAAATGTAAAATTTGAAGTTGAGGTATTAGATCTGTAAATACATAATAATTGAGTCGTATGTTTGTAAGCCTTCCTTTACAAAGTAAAAAATCATTAAGCTAACTATTAATGAGATAATCAACAATACATAAACCAAAATTTGTGCTAATTTTTCCATATGTTGAGCTCATAAATGGTGTTTAGATAAGTTTAGGCGTGTTTAGTTTTCTCTGTTTGAATTACTAAAACAGAATGAACACAAACAAGCCATAACAAGCAGAGCTGATGCTATCCGACCGATTCAACTAGTTTTATTAACAGCAATAATGCCCAAAAGTATTAAGACCATAAGACCTTCAACAATCTGTTCTCATCCTTTCCACCCCTAGAGGTTTGCATAGATGGACATTCAAAAATCCAACAGAGCACAAGAAATATTACTAAATCATATAGTTTTCGTAGCACACTTAAATCTAAACAAATAACATTTCAAATAAAGATGTTGACAAAAGGGGCAAGTAATTCTAAAAGCATACCAATCAATGATACAAGCTTCAATGCATCTGTTAATGAATTTGCTAACACAGTGATCTTTTGGGGGGAGTCTCCTGTTCAAGAAGAAACATGAAAAGTTGGTTCCTGCATAATAAGAATGACTTGAAGATTATGACAGTTATTGTCACATCTAGCATCAGAAATAAATTTTGAAATACAGAGAGTAAAGAGTCTATATACAACTAAAGACCATCCAACATTAATTAAGTACAAACAAGAAAAAACACAAACCACATAATAAATATTAAAGAAGCTTAAAAATCAATTTTGAAAATCATTTTTAGGCCTTATTTGGTAATGATTTTAGCTGCTGATTCTGCCTTTTAGGATGACAGAATTAGTTTTGGTTGTTTGGTCTAGCAGGATTAGCTGTTGTAGTTCACAACTCAGTTTTAGGTCAGTAGGTTTCTGGAGAAGCCTTTTTTCAAATTTCAGCATTTTCCACCATTTTAGTGATGAAAATACACGACCCAACCCCCTAAATAGTGTTAGTTAAACAATATATGGAAAAATAAATAAATTATTTGATTTATTTAAAACTAATAAAGCTAATTAATAAGATATTAACTAGTAATGTAATTCATCATTATCATCTTCTTTATAACAACCATTAGGGTTTTCAATATGAATAATCAACTTTCATTTGTTTGCATTAAATCTACACCTCGTAAAGCATTCAGAACAACTTCGATGAATGCAATCTCAGGTATATGTTTTTTTTAATATCCAATATTAATTTTCTCAGCTCATCTAATATACATAATTTTCACCTTTTAGTTGCAAAGTTATAAATCACCTTAGTTTATATTCAACCAATTATCTTCAAAAAATGCCACCCAACTTTTTTTATAAAGTAATTATTTCTATACTTACCTTTTCTAATTTTTCCACATCTATCCTGACATTTTCATTTCTATCAATCTCAATTTAAATATTGATGAATTTTTCATAGCCCGACATTGGAATATATACATCGCCGACTTACAATTTTATAGAATTTACCGTTCAAGTCTCAATGACGTCCTCTTATCATGCAAGACACCCAAGATACTTAAGTTGAATCAGTTTCTATAGAAGGTATATCACTAAATCTCTACTTATTTGTATAACAAATCTAAGATAATTAAGCCAATTGCACTTCAGCATTTAATCGTCTAACAATATTAAAAAATAATTGATAACAGAATGCTCATTCAAATTATATATCACACTCGTCTTTGTTCTAGAAATTCTAAGACGTGTTTCTAAACATTTCTTTTACTGTTCTAATTTCTAAAATTTCAATGAATGACATCAATTAGGACTACATTGAAAAAAGGCATAAAGCATACATTAAGACAACTAACTTGGGATATCCATTGTAATAATCTCCATAACTACTAAGAAAATATATGAAGTTAATGTTAATATTTATATAAATATGGGCTCTCAAAGAGAATAACATAGATGGCAGAATGGCAATAGAAGAATCGAGAGAAGTCTACGTTGAAAAGCAAAGAGTGGGTCTCTACAGAAACTCTAAAGAAGACAATATGAACAAAAAAGCAAGATTTCACCTACCTAATCGATTGTATCATAGTGGGTTTATTTTGATTTTCAGGGGTCTAGCTTCTCATTGATATGAGCCCCAATGATTAATGTATGGAACTCAAAGAATACTTTCAATTAAGAGTGATTGTTCATGTCCTTTTGAGATTCATTGTGCGTGTGTCCTAGTGAAAGTGACTAGTAACATAAGCAATAATGAAATAAATAAAAATTGTAACTATATTCCTGGACGTAAGCAAGTAAAGCAACATAAACATGCTGAATAAATAATTTTATTATTGCATAAATGAGTAAATAATTTACAGCAAATAAGGTTATATCGAATTATAGGTTAACAACAAGAACATGTAAATCCTAGGGCTAATATTTACAAGGAAATGAACACAAAGGCGAACATGTTGGAAGAGAGGACAATCAGATGGCCGACCTCTTGTGAACCATTGAGTAAAGAAATTTCCAGTAACCCATGTGGGTTAGAAGGGCATATCACCTAGGGTTAGAAATTAACCAATGTAAAAAAAAATCTATTAATTGGCTAAGAGATGTCAGTCTTTTCTAGCTTGAAAAGGCAACGACACTAATAAGTACAAAAATGACCTAAAGGAATATCAAACAGGAGCACGTAGAAGATAAAAAAGGGTAAGAAAATGTGCTCGGGGTATTATCTCTTGTAGGGTTATGACTGCAAGGCTCAATAAACAAGAGTAATGCACTGAGAAGACGACATATGACATCTAGAAATTACTGTGAGCTAGGTTGACTGCTACAGAGCAGAATTCTTCTATGTGGCCTCCTTGAATCATACAGGGAAGACCAAACCAAGAAAGGAATGGTGAACTTGCCAACCCAAAATCAATCGTGTTGGTAAACCATAGAGGAAAGCCAGGCCTGTGCTGATGTCACATTTTTTATTGTCAGTAAAACATGAGGATAGGAATATCATGTTGTTAGATAAAAGAAGATAAAGATGTCAAAATTTAGCCACCAAAAGGCAAATTTTGGTGGGATCTACACACCTTGCTTGGGGATAGCAAAAAGATACATTGAGATGTCAAACTTTAGTCTACTTGAAGTTGGCCATAAAAATGCGGTGCCTAAAGGATGTCTCCATGAGAGTGCTTGTTGAGTTTTTGGCAGTTATGGTCAACAAGAGAATAGGCAAGGGATCAACCAATGGATAGGCTAAAGTTATCCACCATGTCGACTGAGAGACATCAACAAGACAACACTAACACTTCCAGCAAAGATGTCAGGAAACTCATATGCAAGACAAACGCATAGGATATGTCGACCAATGTACAACCAGTCATCAATCGAGGTCACAAGAAGGCATTGGACAAGATAATGGAGGGATTGCCTAAGGGCTGAGTTAAAAAGGAGGTTAATAAATAAGGCCCCAACATGGATGGTCTTTAACGGGGAGCATTCCTCATGTTTAGGGACCAACACTTTACATTTATGTAGAGATTTACATAAGTATATTATTTGAAGCTCCCCAACTATACAACATTCACAAAAGCTTGTGCCCAATAGACTTCAAATATGGTAGCCGCCATTTTGAATGAACAACATTTATTCCCTGCTTATTTATATGTCTGAGCCAACGCTGTCACAAATCAAAATTTACAGTGGAATGAACAACAGCCATATCTCCACAACTGAAAATCATGGAAAGTGTTCTGATTTTTTTTCCTGAGTAACCAACATGGCTCTCTCGAGTGTCATTCTAACCACAACAATTCATAGTTAAATTATACTTCTCCTCATGAAACTGCACAACTGAAATGAAGTTGTGTGAACTCAAGCACATGTCTCACCTTTTGGATCTTCCAAACCATCCCATCAATCATTTTTTAGCTGATGACATCAACACCAACAATATTCAAAGATTAACCATTAGCAAGATAAACAATTCATGATCAATGCCAAGGATTAATAGAGCATTCAACAAAAAAATATCAAAGCAATTTGTACCTCTTAGGTGATTGTATTCAACACATCATAATTCCTACCATTATTCTTCCTTAATGCTCTATAGTTCTTCAAGTGACGAGTCTGCTCACAATTATAGCAATCCACATTCCATTTATTCATGAATTCACTTCAATCATTATTTGATTTTCCCTTGTTATCATTACCCTTGTTGGAACACATCTCAAACTTATGCCTTCAAACATTTAAAGCAGAATTTGGTGTTGAAACTTATCCAAAATGTCTCCTTCAAACCTCCTTTACAAGAATGGTATCACAGACATTATCAAACTTCAATTTTGAATTCCTCATAGAATTGCTTACAACAGTCATCATATCATAAGATCCCAACTATTTGGTAAATTCAATAGAGTTATGGTACATACCTCATCATGAAATAGAATCCCCGTAGAAACTAAATGATTCACAATGATGCTGAACTTATTTGGGTGTTGCCCCACCCTCAACCAACTTGATCAATTAATTTTTCATAAAATATATTTTGTTGCATGTTAAGCGTTGCTCATATCCAGCTAATTCATCAAACCACAATGGTCTTAATCTCTTTCATATTCTTCGACAATGTCAAACGGACCACTCCTAGAACCAATCTATCAAGAATATTTCACTCATCATCTTTCAAGTCTTAGCTTTTGGTTCAAGAGCAATGCATTTTCTTAATATTAAGATAATATTAGATATGCATCCTCCATAGTGCTAAGTTCAAAACATCAAACTTAATGATTCTATGGTGACACCTACTTCAATCATCATCCTCAAGGTCTGTTTGGGGCAGCTGCAGCTTATTGAATAATCTGCTGATAAGCTGATTAAAAATAATCTGCTGATAAGTTAGGTGCGATGACTATTACAAATTTTTATTTTTTTGGAAAAGTCAGACTGCTGACAGAAAGTTCCCACCGCACCTAGATAGATGAGGTGCGGTGTGAAAACGTTGTTTTCAGCGTTTCTGCCAAAACGCAGTTTACCCAAACAGGTCAGGTGCGTTTTCAAAAAGCCACCGCACCAAAAATGCTGTCCCAAACGAACCCTCAATCAAAACTAAATGCATTGATACCAACTGCCTGAGATAGACAAAACTTATACAGACATAGAGCTAAAAATAGAAAAACAAAACGAAGATGAAAAAACAAAAATTTTATATAGGTTCACCCAATTGATGGTCACTTCACATTATCATCACAAGCATATTTCAGTGTGAATTTATTATGGAGAAAAGAAACCATAATTTCTCTTGTATAACACAAAAATCTCTCTCTCTCTCTCTCTCTCTCTCACACACACACACTATGAAAAAAACCACTAGAACAAAAAAATACAGAAAAATTTTCCAAAATGATCTTAATCAAGACCCACCAACTAAATCCTTGTGGCATATTATTCTACGTAGGTAAAAAATTAACAATACCTTCAGGCTAATCTCTTCAATATGTTTTTCCTTCGTTAAACTACGAATATCATAACCCGTGTCTGAAGCCTACAACATACCCTCCATGTCATTGTTTTCAAGGCACCTACACCTAAAGCAAATAACATATCATCCAATTCATCTTAGTTTCAAAGGTTGATATTTCAATACCAATAAACTCTATTCAAGAAAGGTGCCCCTAAATGAAGGGTGTAGCAAAAACAAAAACTGCAAGTGAGTCCACAATCCTTGAGATAACTTGATATGTACCACCACCAAAACTGCCATACCATCCCTTCTATTCCAAATAAAGAGATGAAAGCAGAAGATCTCTCTATGTTCAGGTCTTCTACCTCCAGATTCCATGAAACACTAATTCTCTAGTTCCTCTATCTAGTCTCGTTAGAAAGACCTTCTCTACCCTTAAAGATGCCTCACTAACCTGAGAAGTAGGGCTGTACAAGCCATGTGCGAAAAACCTGGTGGTGGTTTTCTTGCGAAGATTATCTATCATTTATATATAACCTTCCAAGCTTCTCGTAATTTGCTTCTAAGGGTGTGTTTGGGGCGGTAGGGGGCCTGCGGCGCGACACCGTGCCGCTAGTTTACCCAGTTTGGAGCGGCGTTGTCACCGTAGCGTCTAGCGGTTTACCCCTAACGCCGAAAATTCCCCCTTACCTGAGACCCAGCTTCGTCGATTGGCTTTTTACCCCCGAGCCCTCTAACCGTAATCCTATGCGCCACAATCTCCTTTGTCGGGTTCTCCTTCGCCGACAGACTGTCGATTTCTTCTATCAGTGGTCGACGCCTTCTCCTCTGGAAGCCTGCTGCCATATCCTATCGAGGCTCCACGACGTCTCCTCTCGAGGCACGCAGCACGCAGCACGCAGGTAAATCGGATTTTCTTCTTACTCTTGCTGTCTCCTTCCCCAGCAGCAGACGGAGGGCAAAATGTGTAGCCGTTGTTTAGTCCTTTTAACCCATACCTATGGCTGCGGAAGCCCATTGTTTACAGCCATCTTCTTGTTGTGACGTCTGTCGCATTCATTCTACTCTCAAATACTAAACTTCTGTAAGTAGTTTATAATCAGCAAAGTTTTGGTTTTTAAAGTGTTTTTTTTTTTTTTTGTTGGGAATCTGTTTGTTGTCATTGAAGGACAGAATTGCTGGCATGGTAAGGATTTTTTATGCTATGTTTTTTTTTAAGATATGTTATTCTCAGTGCTTCGTTCTAGCAGCCCATCCTTTCTAAGCATCAAAGAAGGCTGCACTATATTTACTTTGAAGTTCACTTTCTCTCTTGCTGATCTCTGAATTCAGTACTCCATTTCCTTCCTTGACAAAATTATTGGTTCTATAGATTGCTTATTACATTGCTTTTTTCAAACAAAATGATATTTCTCTTATAAATATTAATTGATGTTTGTATATTACATACAATATTGACGATTAATACAAACATTTGCTTTTAATTTCTGACCTCAAACCTAATATGATGATAAAACTCATACACAGCCGAAAGTGATTACAAATTGATAGCGTCATTGGAGGACAATTTAGGACAAGACATACATCGCCTTCAGGTTAAAAATAATAGTTTTTTTTTCTTTTTCTCTAGCACTTTTAGTACGGACTGTTAAGTGAATTGTGTATCTGAACTAATATTTTGTTTTGAAATAAATTTCTGCTTTTGAAGTATTAAATATGCTATCACAATTTTGTTTTAAACAACTTTATTAAACAGAGGCTAAATGATTATTTTTCTAAAAGCAGTTATTCCACAGCTGTTTTAACACAACTGCAACAAACAGACAGTCAACTTCCCCGTAGCAGCTTCCTGAGGCAGCACAACTACAGCTGAAAAGCTAAGAAACTGCTGCCGCCCCAAACAGACCCTAAATAACCACGTGATCCTCATATTTGGACTTCTTTAACTTGCATGTTAACCGTTCTCCAATCAAGAAATATTCCACTACAAATGATCTCAAAAATCATAGCATGCTTCATTATTGGGTTGAAGGGAACAAAGATCATAAATCTTCATATATTTACCAGCTTATGTACCATATTTTCATAATATATCATCACATCACAGGAGGAAATCCTGAGCACATATTATACTTCAATAATAATAATAATAATAATAATAATATTATTATTATTAAATAAATAACTCATGTAATAGGATCAAGAGCCCGAAATAATATTTTTGTACTGCATAACTCTCTTTCCTCTCGCAATACTGATCACAGTGAAATGGTCATGTAAAATTAATGTTTTAAAAATAATGTACATTAATAAATCACATAACAAGATTTACAATTGGCAGTTTCATCCATCACAGTGAAATGGTCATGTAAAATTAATGTTTTAAAATAATGTACATTAATAAATCACATAACAAGGTTTACAATTGGCATTTTCATCCATCACAGTGAAATGGTCATGTAAAATTAATGTTTTAAAATAATGTACATTAATTACCAATTTTCAAACATAAGGCTGTATATATAGAGAAATCTTCTCTCCTACGTTACAGTCTTACCAAATATCTAGCCAAATCATTGAAAGGAAAAAATTATGAAATAAACATGAATAGGAAGTGAGTAAAACTAATCAAGGAATTTTCCAAATTATCTTCAATTAACTATCACTCCTCGGATGGTCGGCTTGGGCCTACCATGAAAATGAGTTGATCCTCCTAAATTTCCACACCCCC
>NW_018164677.1:42501-44760 GCF_001263595.1 Phalaenopsis equestris
CCCCCCCAAGGTTGGGTCATAGATGTATAGGCACCAAGCTTGATATCAAACTCAACTTGCTTAAAGGAAGATTTTTGGTGAAAACATCAACAACTTGTTGATGTGTCGAAATGTTTAGCTGTATAATTCCACTATTAACTTTTTCAAAGATAGAGTACTTATCAATTTCAATATGTTTGGTCCTGTCATAATGCACGGGATTCTTAATTATACTTATAGCAATTCAACTGTGACAATACACTAGTATAAGCATATTAGCAGTACACCCTAATTCCCTCAATAATTCATGAATCCATATCCCTTCATAGCTTCCTAAGGCAAGTGACATGCACTCTGATTCAGCACTGCTTCTAGAGACAACAACTAACTTTTTACTTATCCATGACCAATTTTTTTTTCATACAAAAGATCAATAACCTGTGGTGGACCTTCTATCAATGAATTCCCCAACCCATTTTACATCAGTGTAAATTTCTACATCTTTGTTTCTGATTCTCTCAAAAAATTAAACCATAATAAGGAGTCTTCTTGAGAAACCTTAAGGATCTTGTACACCATCTCTACATGTTTTTCATTTGGGTTAATCATATGTTGGCTCAAAATACTAACGGAGTATATGCAATAAATGATCTAATATATGACAAATAGATGAGTTTTTCTACCAATATTTGATATTTTCCTTGTCCACGAACATATTTTTTTCTTCCGTATTAGACTTCTTATTGGGATCCATTGGAGTATCAACAAGTTTGCATCCAATCATCCATGTCTCCTTTAGCAAATCTAGGATGTATTTCCTCTATGATATAGCAATACCCTTTGTAGCTACCTCCATACTTAGAAAATATCTCATGGCTCCTAAATCCTTGATTTCAAACTCAATTACAAGCCCTTCTTTGATTTTAAAGATTTTTCTTTCACCATCGTCAGTAAGAATCATATCATCTATATATAATAACAGTGCAATAACCTTAACTCCCTAAGTGCGTTTTATGAACAGTGTATGATCAACTTGACCTTGAGAATATCTATTAGATCTCATAATTTTAACAAACATTTCAAACCATGCCCTTGATGATTTCTTGAGACCAAAGAGACTTCCTAAGTTGCATACTCGATATTAGTTGGAATCATGCTCAAGTCCTGAGGGTATATCCATGTACACTTCTTCTTTAAAAACTCCATTTAGGAAGGCATGTTTTATGTCAAGATCACGCATTCCTCACTCCTTGTTAACTGCCATTGAGGCGAGAAGACTGATATTGTTCAGTTTGCCAATTTGTGTAAAGGTCTCATAATCATCAATCCCAAAGGCTTGAGTGAAACCTTTTGCAACCAATTTAGCTTTGAATATCTCGATACTATCATCAACTCTGTACTTGATATTGAATATTCATTTGCATTCGATTGGCCTCTTATCCTGCGTAAGTTTAGTGAGAATTCATGTGTCATTATGTCTTAGTGCTTGAATCTCTTCAACTGTTTTCCTTATGAATAGATTTAAAAATCTGCAAAATGTCAATGTTAGATACAAAAGCTTTATAAGATAAGGATAGCTTCCTATAAGCTACATACTCCTGAATTGAATATTTAATACAATTTTTTTATCATTAAAACCAGAACAGGAAGGAGATAACTCATGAGTTCTAGACTCTCACTAAAAATTCCACGTGAGTGTGGACTCTATTTTTGGCTTAAACAGTTTTGACTTTGTAAGTTGTCTTCAACTTGATCGGGATTTTTCTTCCTTCTTGAGTGGAGACAAAATTCTTTGTTATGAACCTCAGGTTGTGTTGACTGGACATCCTCAAGTAGAATATATTCGTACAGTGATTTTGGGAGATAAGAGCTAGGTAAAAGAGTGGCTTGTGAGACAGTTTATGTGTCATTAAGTGTATCTCAAAATTAATGTTCATTTGCACTCTCTCCCTTAACATAAAATTTAAGATAGTATGATTAAGTTTTAAAAAAAGTGATATCTATAGAGTTGTAGTCTTTTCTAGCAACAGGTGAGTAGCAATTATAGCTAGTTTTGTTGATGTGTACCCAAGGAAAATATACGTTGATGGATATAAGGTCAAACTTTATGTGATTTGGGGAATGGATATAAACAAAAGATACACCCCAAAAAATTTAAAGTGGCATAGTAAAAGAGAAAGCTCTAATATGGGGATTGGTATCCATAAAGACAAGAGTGGTGTTTTGAAATTAAGTATCCGACTAGGCATGCAATTAATAAGGTCTGTTGTAGTAAAAACT
>NW_018164677.1:44883-81565 GCF_001263595.1 Phalaenopsis equestris
ATGGATGATTCCATTTTTTGAAAAATGGGATCCAATAATGAAGTTGAAATATTTTTTTTTGCATTATCAGTTAAGGATCAGAATTTTGCATTAAAATTGAGTTTAAATCATGTCATAAAGATTTGAAAGATTAAAGTTATTTCAGATTTCACTTTCATAAACAATATCAAAGTGGTTCTAGTGTGAGTGTCAACGAATGAGATAGCCAAATATAAGTGTGGATAATAGAAAAATAAGAAATACCTCATCTAGTCGCGCTTAGGGTTCTTGCTTTTGAAGGTCCCCAAATATAATTATGGATAATTGAAAAATAATATGAGGGTTTATACTGGGTCATGGGGTAAATATTTCTAGTGTGTTTGGCAAGTTAACAAATCTCAAATTGATAAATACCAGATTTTCATTGATAAACAAATGAGAATACAATTTTGCAACATAATTGAAATTAGGATGACCCAAATGACACCGCCATAACATGACATTTTTCAACAGACTCAGAGACTTGAGAAAAAGATGGAGGTGGGACCACTTGTTTATTTAGAGATATATTTTCCTTGAGCAGATATAAGTTTTGATGCATTTTCGCACTGTCAATCACATTTTCTGAATCCACCACATGAAATTCACAAACAATTGCAAAAAAATTGATTATACATTTCATAAAAAGAAATTTGATTATACATTACATAAAATAAATAAGCTTATTTATTAAAATTAAATTACAATCCAATTATAAACATATAAAATAGACGACAGAGTAATACACTGAGAGAGCTCCATATATCATTTTCCAATAATGTTTTAGTGTGATTCATCTGCAAGTTTGATAAATCTAGATGTAGAAACCTCTTAATAGTTAACTAAAGCATTGATGTCACCAAGCATAAGATTAGAAGCTTCTTAATCTACGATCCATGGTTTAAATCTCTTATTGCTGGCAAGATGGGAGGATATATTGCATTGGTCTATCATAAGGCTGGTGTGCTATTCTGAATTACCCCCAACGAATTTTTTCAGTACTTCAAGTTGTTCATTAATGAATAGGTCAGCTAACCCTTCAGATGTTATAACAACATTAGTATTACTTCTTTTTATCTTTCCTTCCATGTCCAAGTTATCTGTAAGCCTTCCATAAAGTTTTCAACATTAATCTTTGAGGTGCCTAACTTACAATAGTCATATGTGGGTCGATTGTATTATAACTGCTTATGGTCCTCAAGTAGGTTTTAGACATAGGGTTTAAAGATAAATTCTGTAATGACTTAGAAGACTTAATATAAATGATATCTCTTCAAGAAATAATTTTTATTGGATGAGATTTAAATAGATATATTGATAGAGTGGTAGAAGATTTCAGAAATATTCAATGTGGGTACGGTTTTGGAATAACTGATGAAGGAGGTATAGCTATTTTAGATTTTGCTTTAGGATATGATTTTCTTATTACTAATACTTTATTCAAGAAAAGAGATGAGCATGTTATTACTTATAAAAATGGATCTAATAAAACACAAATTGATTATTTTCTTATGAGAAGAAGAGATCGTTGAGATTGTAAAGATTGTAAGTTTATTTTAAGTGAGGATTTAAGTACCCAACATCGATTATTAATTCTAGATTTTAAAATGAAGAGCTGTAAAATAAAGAATACTATGACTCATCATCATAGATTTAGATGGGAGAACCCAAATAACACAAATAAAATTAACTTTATGAGTAAAATTCAGATTTCAAAATTCAGAATGTTTATGAAGAAGCAAATGCCATGTGGGATAAAGCAACAAAAACTATTAAGCAAGTAGCACAAAATGTACTTGGAGAGTCGAAAGAAAATTTTCTATAAAATACATGAGGGAACCTAAAAAACACAAATAAAATTATTTTTTTGAGTAAAATTCAATATTTCAAAATTCGGGATGTACATGAAGAAGCAAATGCTATGTAGGATAAAGTAACAAAAACTATTAAACAAGTAGCAAAAGATATACTTGGAGAATCAAAAGAAAAACTTTTATAAATAAAAATAGTTCGTGGTGGAATAAAAATATGCAAGAAAAGATAAAATATAAGAAAATATGTTATAAAAATTGGTTTAAATGTAAAAGCTTAGAGAGCTAAGAAAAATATCAAATAACCCGCAGACAGTCTAAAAGAACAATCTGTGACGCTAAAAATTCTACTTTTAGTGATTTTTATAATAGATTAGATGCTAAGAAGGGTGAAAATCATATATATAAATTAGTCAAACAAAGAGAAAAAAAAGTAAAGATTTAACTCAAGTGTATTAAAGCTGAAAATCAAAAGTATTTTTCTTAAAAAAAAGATATTCAACATAGGTGGGTGAGTTATTTTGATAACTTTTTTAATGATGTTTCTGAAAATACGATTGATCTTAGTGATCTTAATATCGTTATTAAATAATAAAATGTTTCATTTTCATCGTCGCATTAGTAAAAAAAAAGTTCATGAAACTTTCAAAAAAACTAAGGGTGAAAAGTCTGTAGAACCTGATGATATCCCAATTGAAGTGTGAAATATTTAGGAGATTTGGGAGTTTATTAGCTTATTAAACACTTTCATATTATTTTAAAAACTAAAAAAATGTTTGAGGAGTGGAAGAATATTTTGGTTCCCATTTTTAAGAATAAAGGGGATGCACAAGAGTGTACAAATTATATAGGACTTAAATTGATGTGTCATAATTTAAATTTGTGGGAGAGGGTAATTGAACATAGGTTAAGACGTATTACAAATATTTATCATAATCAATTTGATTTTATGTCGGGCAGGTCTACTATGGAAGCTATACATTTATTGAGAGGTTTGATAGAGAAGTTCAGATATAATAAGGAGGATCTACATTTGATTTTTATTGATTTAGAAAAACTTTCGATAAAGTTCCAAGAGATATCCTTTGGAGAGTTCTTGAGAAGAAAAGAGTTCATATGACTTATATTCAAGTCATTAAAGATATGCATACAAGAGTTGTTACTTGTGTTCGAATTGAAGGAGGATTGACCAAATATTTTCCTATTTTTGTTGGATTACATCAGGGGTCAGATTTAAGCCCATATCCTTTTACTTTGGTTATGTGATGATATCCTTCTAGAGAGAAAAAGGCCAGGAAAAACTTGAATTATGGATGTTTACATTGGAGTCTAAAGGCCTTTATTTGAGTAGAACTAAAACCAAATACATGGAAAGTAATTTTAGTAGTAATAGCTCTAGTGACAGAAGAGTAACTTTGGGCGATCAAATTATTAAAAGGTGTGAATGATTTAGATATTTCGGGTCTGTTGTTCAAAGTAATAGAAGAATTCAGGTTGGTTGGTTAAAGTGAAGGACTGCTTCGGGCCTTTTATGTGATAGAAAAGTATTGCTTAGACTGAAAGGAAAATTTTATAAGATGGTTGTGAGACCTGCAATGTTCTATGGCGTTGAAAGTTGGCCTTTAAAAGAGAAGAATAATACTAAGTTAAGTGTTTAGTAAGTGTTGCTGAGATGAGAATGATTAGGTGGATAAGTGGCTTTACACTTAGAGATAAAATTCGAAATAATATATCTGTGATAGTCGGTGTAGCTCTAGTGACGGACAAAATTAAAGAGAGACCTCTTAGATGGTTTGCTCACATTAAATGTCGACCATCTGATGATCCGATTAGGAGAGTAGATGTTTTAGATTAGACTTATGTAAAGAAAGGCAGGGGTAGACCTAGGAAGACTTGAGCTTATTGTATAAAAAATGATCTTAATTTATTAGAACTAAATGAAAATATGACACTAAATAGAACGCAATGGAGAAAAAAAATTCATGCAGCCAACCCCACGTAGTGGGATTAAGGCTTTGTTGTTTGCTTAGTCACATGTGAGACGATTATTCTTGAAGTCTGAGTCATGGAAAAATTTATGAGTACAGAGTTGAGTTTTTAAGCATTTAGTGATCTCTCATTTCCAGTCATCATAAGCTTCTTTCTATCACTTCTTCTAATAACATTAGCAAAAGTGCCAAAACCTAGCCCGGGGCTTGGAAATAACCAAGACGGAAACGATCAATCGAATTGTGAAAATAAATTCTATGTTTTTCTATTTATATCACTAATAAATAAATATTCAAATATTCATGAAAGATCAAATATAGAAAGCAAATTTAGATAATAAGTAGAAATTTGTACATTTTCAATTGCTTTTCTCGCCTCCTTTGCCCAATTGATTCTCTTATCAAAAGCTTAAAACCTTAACAATATTAAAACAATATAATGAGTTATATACATAATCCTGGAGCAATCACACTTCTAAACTACAGTAATCCGAGAAAAAAAAATCAATTGCATGATAGTCTTTTATATCTCTATAAGAAATATTTTACTATGTTAATCTTTCATAAGAAATCTTTAAAAATACTAATGCATGCATCAATGACTTTTGTTAAATGAAAATTACTCTAAATTTTTATATGCATTAATTTTAACTTTAATTTTACTTTATACTCTGTACATACACATCTATTTGCTTTGAAGATCACAATTAAAACAACTAAGTTAATGATAAAAACATCATAATTGTCTAAGGTGAAAAGGCCCTAACCTACCGCTAACCGATATTTTCCCATCAGCATAGCGATTAGTAATTTATATATCACAATTGTCTAGAGTGGTAAGTTTTATCTACTCGCCTCTAGTCGATATTATCTCATCGGCACAACGATAAATGAACAAACTATCACAATTAGTTGGGGTGGTAGAAAAATCTCTACGCATGCGGGTACACTGGCTTCCCTTGCCTGTACAATTATGGGGTAAACTCCTCTAACATGCACATACAAGCATTCATGTATATCATATTTTCGTTTTAAACTTCAAAGCATACGTTACTTTCATGTAAAACTTGTATTTATTTACTAAAACTCATGCAACTCTACTAAAATCTAAGGTCATATGATAATCTAAAAGATGAAGTTTTACCCTAGTTCTAAAGATCAAATCACAATCTGACATATATATCTAGTCATACAATGACCTAGCATATACATCTTTATTAGGAAATACAGATCATGTAGTAATCTGATATCTTCATAAACTAAACTTTATGCAACTATTAAGACAACAACATTTAACACACATATATCATGACTAATCATATGAAAAATTATTTGTGATTTAATTTCATGATGCAATTATTTAACATGCATATTTATCCTATTGAACAATATGAAGAATCTACTATAATATAAATCAAACTGAAATAGAACATAGATGAAGTAAAATAAACAAAATAGAAATGATGAAAAATATTTAAATTCAGAAATATATTTACACACCTCAATCTTTAGTAGCTCTCTTTATTTGCTTAATCCTCCACTAAATTGTATCGTCAATCTTTTACCGATCTTAATTCTAAAGAGCCTTCGTTCACACTTTCTAATTCAATAAGTTTTAAAACAATAATTTAAATAAGCATATCATTAATTCTAATAATAATATAATCCTTAACATTTGCCTTCTAGCTTCCAGATCAATCTCCTCCCTTACTCGCATGCAATGTTTTCATGCTAGGCTCCCTAACCACAATAAATATAATTTCATATTAACATATTAATTATATTTCAATTTAATGTTTATAAAATTATAATAAACAATTCTAATACTAAAATTACCTCAACTCGCAAAATAGGGTTTTGATAGGTTTCAGTTCTCCACTTTATGCCCTCGATTCGTCCTCTTCTCTTGTACAAAAATTTGCATATCGATGCTCCCTCAAATTCAGGACTTAATAGCTCCACTCCTAATAAAAATCAAACTTTCTATTAGCATTAATTTAATAAATATGTATATATACACAACTTTCTTAATTAACTAAATTAAAATCTTAACTTACCTGATATAACCTTTGGCTAACCCTAAAGCTCAAATGAACCTTGTCCCGCAGGGTAGGATCGGCTCCCGTTCCAGCGCGCGCGTCTTCCACTTCTCCTTCTTCGATCTCGCTCAACAAGGGTTAGACTCTCTCGCAATGACGATGTCTCATGTCGTAGCTAGGGTTCGTCCTTACTGCCTCGATGTTGATCGCCTTCAAAGCTTCAGGGTAAGTGAAGCACTCGACTCTTCCTCCTCCATTTCTAGATCTTTGTTTCTTTTTCTTCTTCTCAGTTCAACTTTTCTCCTTCAAGTTGCACCCAACTCTTCTTTGTCATTGCTTCTATCTCTCGTTTTTTTCTTCATGCTCACTTTATTCTCCTTTATTCGTAAGTTGGGACGAACGATTTAATCCATGCGAAGAGATGTGTCTCTCCTAACATACACTTGTTTCTATTTGTTTTTTTCTTTTTTTTTTTTGAGTTATCACAAAAAGCTTCACGAGTAGATAGAAGACACGATCCTCCCTCTCACTTCAACCAATTCCTTAGTCCCGCTAGAAATTTGAAAATTCTCTTCTCCTCAATTATGAATTTATACATCACAACATCATGTGGATATTTCCACACATATGTCAAAAACATATCCAATTGTAGCTAACACTAAATAGGACGCAATGAAGAAAAAGGATTCATGTAGCCGACCCCACGTAGTGGGATTAAGGCTTTGTTGTTGTTGTTGTTGTTGTTACTCAGTTCTCCTTGACAAAGATCATGTAGTTTGATTTCGATCTCAAACAACTCTGAAGCACTCTCAGTGTTGGAATAAATTTCTCTTATAGCTTCCCAGATTCTTAGGTTGTTTTGTTGAGCATGAAATTTTCTCCTACTTCAGCGGTCATTAAGTTGACTAGTCAAGACAAGGCCATATGGTATTGAAATTTCAATGTCTGATGGTTAAGATTAGCGAGCTCAAAAATTGTGCTCTCTCCCGTAGAGTGTTCCTCTTTTCCTTTCCAACAAATGTACACAAACACGGATTGGGGCCATTGAAGTTTATGGTTTACGATAAAAAGAAGAGAGTTTCGGGACTGTTTGGACAAAATTCATGATTTCTTATTCAAAAATAACTTCCGAAGTAGAAATAGGCATCTTCATCATGTAATTAGTCATAAAACCTATGCGTATTTAGGGTTGAATAAGGGAGTTGACTTTTGATTGTTGTAAGAATGGAGGTTGCAACTGCAGAAGTCAAATGGTTATGATAAGGAGCATAAGTGGATCTGCAGGTTGGTTGAGGTATTCTAGCGGTTGCAGGAAGGATTCCAGTTGTTGGACGGTTGTTCGAGAGGCTCTGACGGCTGTAGAATCGAGCAAAGGAAGGCTTGTAGACTCGGTGCGGCGGTTGAAAAAATCCAAAGGCTTTAAAGTCTTCAAAAAACAGATGTCAGAAGGCTCGACCTCGATTGACAGCAAACGAACGACCAATGTTGAAGCATGAAGACAAAGCAAAAGTCAAATGCTTTGATCCCTTCGGTCCCATGCACGATTGCTTTGTCCAAAGACTGCGACGTAGAAAGTGCAAATGTGGGACCGATTCGAACAATAACGTGGACGATGCAAACGGTGGTCCTCGAAATATTCGAACGCGCCGAACCAAAGAGCAGGCGAGACAAGTCATACCTAGGGATCTAATACCATGAAAAAAAAATGTGAGGGAATATTCAATTATCATTACCAATCTTCAACCATAAAAGGCTACATATATAGAGAAATCAGTCTCACTTAATTTACATTATTACCAAATATACCTCACCTAAACATGGAAAGGAAATAATTCTAAAATAAACATAAATAGGAAGAGAATAAAAATTAATCAAGGAGTTTACCAAATTGTCTCCAATTAATCCATCCATCACTCCTTGGATGGTCGGCCTAGGTCCTTAATGAATAGGAGGCCAATCCTCCAAGATTTCCATAGATTTGTTTAAAGAAAGAGAAAAAATGCACTCTAAAAATCCAGAAGTTAATAAAGGTAGTTCCAAGCTTCCATGATGCATTGCTCAACCCAAATGCCAGCTCAATGTCCATGAAATGAATATAAGATTATTCTTTTGTCAAACATACATGGGTGGATAAAATGAAGGAAAAAGAAAGAAAAAAGTAGACCAAAAAGAAGCAATATGAATACAAGTTGTTTAAAAAAAATTGAAAAGGTCAGACTCAAAACCTCCCCATGATGATGACATGATAACAACTTCCAATATCAAGCAGAAAAAGATGACTTCAGTTGGGACTTTCAAAATGTCGTAACTTAGGATGATGCAAATGGCACCTTAGTCTAGATTTGTTAGAACATGTTAGGTACAACAATTCTTCAAAAAATCCCAACCTGATGCCACCTTTGCAAACGTGGCATATGAGCTTTCCTCGAAAGGATTAAAAACCAATCTAGCAACTAAGCCTCCTGAGATGGCAAAACAAGAAAATCTTTGTCAATAAACAAAAGTTTCAACCAAAATATAAGAAATCTCACAAGGATAAGAAAAAGCGCACATAAGATACATGCCTAATTTGTCCACTAGGCCATAGATAGCTTGATTGTAAGATGAATCAAACCACATAAGTACCATCTTTTCTCCTTCCTGAAGTAACAATTTCCATGAAGCTTGACCAGTAAGTAAAAGGCACATGTAACGCAACTGTTTATCATATTCAAGATTGTTGCATAACCTGAAAAACAATATGGCAATATGCTTTTTATGTTTCAAATTAATTTTAGAGGTTTTTGCTCAGGTAAAATATGCGGATATTGAAAAAGCAGATAATATGTGCAGATTAAAAACTTACAAAATAAATGTAAAGGATAACGAGAAAAGAATACCAGCTAGTTACCTAAAAGGGAATAGATAACTGCTTCTTACAATCCGAAATGAAAGGAAATAAATCCAATATCCCAAAGCTACGCAAGCACCATATGAAGCCTGGGAGACAGCAAAAATGATTGCCATTTCCTGAAAGAAAAAAAATGATATGCATATCACTAATAAACAAAATTCCCAGCTGCCCATAGACATTAGTGCAATGAAGAACTTTCATGGCCAAGTTAGAATTAGAGTGATATATTAAGTTTATTTTGTGCCAGAAACGTTTCATAAGAAAAAGACCAGGCATCATCCTATCAAAAGAAGAAAAATAAAAATACAAGGCATGGAAACTAGACCTCATGTATATAACAAACTTCGTGGTATGATAAGAAAATTAAAACAATTCTTTGAGACAATGAAAAGAACAGTACGTAACCATTACACCTGAAGCCTGCTGAATGTCAACTACCCTATATAACATAAGTACGAGTAACAAAGGAAATGCGGACGAACATTATAAACTAACCATTTTTAGGAGAGAAACATGGCTTAGTTATAGTTTAGGAAGGAAACATGGCTTCACGTGAACAACTGGCTAATGTAAAAATTTCATTATTTCATTTTCAAAAATCAGAATGATTCAACAAGGCACAATGGAGAAAGCTTTAGAAATCTTGGGATGCGTCCCCTAAAATTTCACTTTATTCAGAACATGTTTCTTAAAAAGTGCAAGTAGATAGATTTTTACCGTGAATGTGCTTCGGAACATTAGAGTGCAAGTCGTCACACATCGAACAATAGTTGCAACAGTTTCAATCATCAACCTTAATCTTAGAAGTAGTAGATTCTGTGAAAGTATATACAATGGCTCTCCCAATAGCTCCAATATACAAGCAATTCCTGACAGTTTGTTGAAACTGAATAAGCACTAATTTGCAGGTAGAAAATATAGTCTAAACTAAAAAAAATAAATAAGGATGAAAATGGAACACCGGAACAAAAACACTTCCAATCACTTCCAGAGAAATAAAATAACTCTCTATCCAACTTCATGCAAGGAAAGCCAACAACAGTTAACATACAGAATAATTTCATCAGCGCTAGCAAACAGAATGCTAATTGCACAACCCACAAAGAAAAAAACTTAACAGTACTTCACATACATAATAGCTATGTAATTTGATCAAGATCAGCATTAACAAACAATCATTTTTCTTTGTTGACGATTGCAACCATGAAAGAATCACCACAAAAGCAATAGAAGTACAATTCGAGATATTTGAGAGTCTTTTTATACTTTGTTTAAGATAAAGAGCAGCATCAGTAAAAGACGTTTCTAGATTTGGTAGGTAAAGCTTTCCAATGATTCCCAAATTGCAGTTAAAAATTAAATTTACGATCTTAAAATATTGAAAGCAGAAAAAATTTAGGAGTTTTTACCTTCAAATATCTAACGGGAAATAATCCTAACCAACAGTCTAAATAAATCTGCTAGCTTACATAAATTTTGTGCTATGGCAGAAAAATCATGCATGCATTTAATAGGATTTATACTACTGCAGCATGTGGTTCAAAATGAAATTACCATTTATCAGTATGGCCAATGCAATTGGATCGGAAATAGCATCCTGAAAAGAAAGCTTCTCAATCCAGAAGAAAAGGCTGCATAGAGCAGAAGCAAAAAGGAAGCCAAAAGGAATAGTCAGCCAGGCCACTTTCAGCAACCTTGTTACATTTTCATCCATTCTTCCAACACTGCAACATAGAAAATGGTTAATATGAAATCTATTAAAGCCAAGGAAATATTCTACAACAGGCATTTGTCATACAGGTGATAAAATTATTTAACCTCTGCCAAAACTTTCTACATATTTTCATAAAATAATGGCTTACGGGTAATGAAGGAAGAAAAAGTAATGCAAGAAGGAAAATTACTTAACCTCTGCCCAAACATTCTACATATTTTCAGAAAATGTGGCGTACAGTAATTGCCAGAACAAAAGAATAATACTTCAGACACTTTTCTACCAAGAAATAAAGTGCAGCACTTGCACAGTAAGATTCTAAACGCAAACGTATTAGATAAAAACTTTCCAAAATATTAAAGGGAAATTAAAAGCAGAAGTGATTTCACATAAAGTTCTTTTTTTTTTCTTTTTTTTCCTTTTTGCATGAACAACTTCGCAGCACTAGTTATCCAACAAAAGAGCGAGCAAACTTTTTTGTCTTTCGGGTTGTTTGGGAAGTTGTTGGGGAGGTGAATTTGCAGCACGGATATGCAATAATAGGGAAGTTCTACAACAGTAAGCATTGTCTGAAAAATTATATCTACATAGGAATTGGATTAGAAAGAATCACCATTTTATATCTATTCGCATGCAAGCACGGCGAAAGCCCTCCCGACTTAGAAACAGGATACATGTAGTTAAAAGATGAAACTTTACTGCATAAAGCTGTAAAAATAAAATTTAAAAAATTAGTAAACCTGAAAAAAATATACAACCAAATTAAAAACATTGGATGGAAAGAGAAATACAAGAAAAATCAGACATCAGAAAAATCAGAAGAAAACAGGAATGCAAAGAGGGGGAAAGGAAATAATTCTTAGTTTGCAACAAAGGATTATTTTCGAGGCTTGATTGAATAAAAGTTCAGCTACAATGAATCAATTATCATTGTAAGGATCGCTTAACGGTGAACAACCAAACAAAAGAATACAAGATTGAGGAATAAAAGTTTTTGTTACAGCAACAACAACAAGAAGCCTTTACCCCACCAAATATGGTTGGCTAAATGAATCTTTTTTCTCCATTACGTCCTATTGAGTGTCATATTTTCATTTAATTCTAAAGATTAAGATCATTTTTTATACAATTTGCCCAAGTCTTTTTAGGTCTACCTCTGCTTCTTAACATAAATCGAATCTAAAACATCTAATCTCCTAACAGGATCATCAAATGGTAGGCATTTAATGTGACCAAACCTTCTAAGATGACTCTCTCTAATCTTGTCCGCAATTGGAGCTACACCAACTATATCACGGATATATTCATTTCGCATTTTGTCTCTAAGTGTCAAACCACTCATCCACTTAAGCATTCTCATCTCAGCAATACTTAACTTTGTCTTATACTTCCCTTTTAAAGGTGGCCAACATTTTGCACCATAAACAACTGCAGGTTTCAACACCAACTTTTAAAATTTTCCTTTCAATCTAAGCATTACTTTTCTATCACACAATAGGCTTGATGCATACCTCTACTTCAACCAACCAGCTTGAATTCTAACAACATCCCCATCTATATCACCATCACCTTGAACTACAAACTTGAGATATCTAAAAAGATCACACCTTTTAATGATTTGATTCCCTAAAGTTATAACTCTACCACTAGAGCTACTACTACTAAAATACATTCCAAGTATTGAGTTTTAGATCTACACAAACGAAGGTCTTTAGACTCCAATGTACCACCATAATTCAAGTCTTTCCTGAACTCTTTCTATAGTCTTATCCCAAGAAGAATATTATCAGCGAAAAGCATGCACCAAGGTACATCCTCCCGTAAATGTCCAGTAAGAGCATCCATAACTAAAGCAAAAAGATATGGGCTTAAATCTGATCCCTGATGTAATCCAACTTACATGGAAAAATACTTGGACAATCTTCCTTCTGTTTGAACACAAGTAACAACTCTAGTATACAGATCTTTAATGATTGGAATATAAGTCATATCAACACATTTCTTCTCTAAAACTCTCCAAAGGACTTCTCTTGGCACCTTACACCTTATCGTAAGTCTTTTCTAAATCAATAAAAATCATAAGTAGATCTTTCTTATTATCTATGAACTTCTATCTGTACTTCTCCACAAACCTCTCAATAAATGTATAGCTTTCATAGTATACCTGCCCGGCATAAATCCAAATTGGTTATAAGAAATCTTTATAATACCGTTTTAACCTATGTTCAATTACCCTCTCCCATACATCAATTTAATTCCTTTATAATTCGCACACTCTTGTGCATCCTTTATTTTTGAAATGGAAGGAGATCAAAATAGTCTTTTCCTCCACTCGAGCATCTTTTTAGTTTTTAAAATAATATTAAAGAGTTTAGTAAGCCAAGAAGCTCTTAAATCTCTTAAATATTTCCACATTTCAATGGGGATATCAAAAGGTCCTAGGGATATCATAAGGTCCTACTGATTTTCCACCCTTGATTTTCTTTAAAACATTCTAAAATTCTTATTTATAAATTTGATAGTAAAAATAAAATATTTTATTATTATTAACGTTATTAATATCACTAAAATCGATCATATTTTTAGAAACTTCATTGAAAAGTTTATCAAAATAGTCACCCACCTATATTGAATATTTTCCTCTAAGAAAAGCACTTTTTCTATTTTCATCTTTAATATACTCCACTTAAATTAAATCTTTATTTTTCTTTTATCTTTGTTTGAATAGTTTATACATATAATTTATATCCTCTCTAGTATCTAATATATTATAAAGATCACTACAAACAATTTTTCTTTTATCTTTTTTTGACTAGTTTATACATATAATTTATATTCTCTTTAGTATCTAATATATTATAAAGATCACTACAAACAAAATTTTTAGCATCACAAAATTGTTCTCTTAGACTCCCTATAGGTCACCTTATAATTTTTGTAATTTTCCAAATTTTTATATTTAAACCAATTTTTATAACACAATTTCTTCTATTTTATCTTTTCTTACACATTAGTATACTATCACTAATTATTTTTATTTATAAAAACTATAAAAAAATTTCTTTTCGATTCTTCAAGTACATCTTTTATCACTTTTTAATAGTGTATGGTACCTTATCGTAGATAGAATTCACTTCTTCATGAACATCTCAAATCTTAAAATATTGATGTTTACTCATAAAAGTAATTTTATTTGTCTTTTAAGTGCCCTAATCTAATTCTATGAAGATATTTTCTCGTATTCTTTATCTTACAACTCTGCATCTTAAAATCCAGAACTAATAATCAATATTGAGTATTTGAATTTTCACTCGGAATAAAAGTGTTACAAAAAAATTTAAATAAGAAGAATTGTTGTACTAATTTAGGAAAATGGAAAATTAAAAGAATTTATTTGATGTCGCCATTTTTTTTATGAAGAGTTAGAAAGCAAGCCAATAACCCTCAATCTCCACTTCTACCCAAAGTTTTATAGCAAATATGCCAATAAAATCTCGTTTTCCTTTGCTATAGGAAATAAACATTTCAAGATGGCAATTTAAGCTAAAATTTCTAACATTTGTTAATCAATCAGTTCCAATGTGACGGTTAATCACTCAAAGTGCATAAAAGCTCATAAAAAATGAATTAATGTGCAGGCAGAAACTGAAGTGATGCCGGATCGTCTTGTAATTTCATGGCGAAGGACCCATGAGTCCAATATTGAGAATCCTAAGATTCAGCGAAACAAAGAAGGAATCCTGCAATTCCACAGAATCATAAGAAGCCCCACGATCTTGGGATAGCAGGAGGGCACGACGTCCAAATTCTAGCATAACTTTTCTTCCTTTTTCATTTCTTTCTTTTTTAGTTATTTCTGGCTATATTTTTATAGAAGGTAACTATAGGTATACTATTATTTCCTATTTTTTTGGGACATTTGTTTTATTTTGAACATCATGGCGATTGCAATTTCTGATTTCTTGATTTAGGAGTGTTCTATCCTCTTCCTTTTATAAGTAATGCATTTGTATCCCGCTCAGGAACAGGTGGTGAACCTCTTCGTTGCTGGTAACTCATCATTTCATGATCCTTCTCGTTGTTTTAAGCAGGGACAGCTGACAAATAACGCTTATCCCCCTCAAAATATCATTGATCGCCCATATTTTCATTTTCTTACTATTTCTCCATACCTCCCCGTCAAATCCGTTTTCCAAACGTCTTTTAGGAGCCCTAAAACGGTATCATCTGGTATCATAGCCCAGTACACAACAGTATTAGGTTCACACCATCCTTAAAATTAGATTCAGTCATCAAATCAGGTAGCAATAGTGCATCCCATGGACCGTCCAAGCCGACCCCAGTTCATAGTAGGAAAAAAGTGAAGACTCGAATCTGTCCTAGCTAGAAAGTGATTGAAATGCTACGATTTTGGGTAGGTTACATCAGATTGCTAGAATGATATCTTTCACGAAGCAAAATGTAGTGGAGGGGGCAAAGGGTGAAAGCATACAAGAGGAGAAGATGAGTACCACTTGCAAGCAGATAAGAAAAAGATGCCAGTGATTCAAACTAAGCCCATGAGAGATAATCCAGCGGGATTAACATTAGTTATCCTAGAATGTGGTAAATCTAATGAGTTGATATCATAAAAAGGGCAATCCCTGTTGAAGGAGTTGTTGAATATCTTGATTGAAAGTTTACCTTATGGATGGCTATCACCGAGAGAATACAACATACCATATCTCATTTCAGGATATTTTTTGTCAAACCAACTCGCCTATGAGATACAACCAGCTGAGTATGATAAATGGAAAGAACAGGCTACACACTTAAGAGATAGAGATTTGGTTCATGAGAGTACTAACCCAGATGCAGTTCCAACTATGACTGTGCCAAGAAAAAAAGATGATTAATTATTCTATTGAGAAATACTTTAGAAGGACGTATATGTTTTAGAGTTGTCTTGGGTGAACGTGAGAATAGACTTTGTAGTGGGGCTTTCCCAGCCACAACAACACAATGAATTAGTATGGTGATAGATCAATTCCAGAAACATCCAAAGAAGAAAAAGAATCCTTTTTTTTAGCCGGGAAGAATGATGTGGGAGCATCTTGCAAATTCAAGGATCGGAGACCCAATGATTCTGATCACGAGAATCCTGCGATTCAATGACGTGAAGAGGGAATCCCACGATTCCATAAGGATCATTAGAAGCCCCGCAATCATGCGTTCAAAGCAGATGGGTGTTGACTTGCAAATTTTTTAATATATTTTCTTCCTTTTTGATTTCTTTCCAAATTATCTACTTTTAATTAGGTTTATTTCTAAGGATTATTTTCTTATTTAGGAGTATTGTATCATCTCTTTTTTCCAAGTGGTGTGCTTGTATGTTGCTCAAGATCAGGTGATAAACCTCCTTGTATCCCGCACCTCATCGTTTAGTGATTCTTTTCGTTGTTTTCAGTAGGGACGACCCACCGAACGACGCCGATCCTCTACAAATATCGTCGATCGCCCATACTTTCATTCTCTTACCACTTCATAATATCATCTCATATCAGAGCTCAATAAACCATAAATTTTTAGAGATTTGTCATTCCTACGCCTACTCAAAATTCCACATAGCTTAAATCATTGTTCAACTTAATACCCTAAGCATCACTACCATAATTTCTAAACCAAAAACTAAAATTTTCAAAATTTAAATTTCCTACCTTAGCAAAATTTCACCCCGACACCTGCCACCTAAATTTGAGCCCCCAACCAACCTTATTTTGTAGTCCTACCTCCGTCAGAAACCTGGTCGAGGGAAAAGGATGCCAAGTCGTCAAGAAGAAACCCTCAATGATGTGTCCAGAAACTTACTATGAAAGATATACAACAAAAAATTCTCCAACTGCACTAGAGGCTTGACACATTTGAGAGAAGAAAATCCGATGAGATCACCTATAGCCACAACGGAGATTCTTCGGATCGAGAAGGAATAGTGACTTCCTTCCACCAGAAAATTTCTAGTGACAGAGAAACAATAACCCAAATATTTGGCATAGAATATCATAGGAGAGTCAAATACATTAGAGTAAAGATTGAGTTTTTGAATTTTGGACAGACGAATGAATCCAAACGAGTAAATAATATAACATGTTTCTGAGCAAAAGAATGTTTCACAAGACATAATGATAAAGTCCGTCATCATCAAGTTAAACAAGAGTGCATCACCATGATAGAAGAACC
This sequence comes from Phalaenopsis equestris, assembly GCF_001263595.1. Lineage (NCBI taxonomy): Eukaryota > Viridiplantae > Streptophyta > Magnoliopsida > Asparagales > Orchidaceae > Phalaenopsis > Phalaenopsis equestris. The sequence continues at coordinate 61,563 of NW_018164677.1, forward strand.
TGAAGCGTCTTAGACAACGAGAAAAGAAAAATAAAATCACTTTTTGGTCCAAGATGAAATGAGAGATGCAATGCAAGTATTTACTAGTTTCTTACAAATAAGATATGTTATTGAGACTTCATCACTTACAACAAAAAAATTTCAGTAGAAGAGAGCTCGAACAGCTTATGGAGTGTAGGCTAGTAGATCACAAGAAGAACACCAAAGCTCGATATCTAGGGGAACTGAGATCATCTATTAGCAATTGGCACAGTTGCAGCCTTCTTGGATATTACAAGATGTCCAAATCCTAACAATTATGGCAGAGAGACTGCATAGTAGTATCAGATCCATACGACACTTCAAACAAAGTTCAGTCATCGGATCGGGCAGTCAGAGTACACCTAGTGGAGCATCTAAGCTGACCTCACCAGAAGAACTAATATGGAGTGTGGAAATGGTGAAGCCCACCAACACTCTCAAATTCATCACCTGCAACAAATGCTTCCAGTATCATAATATTGGTCACGTGGCGTCTGATTCCCCAAATAGAAGGGCTATATCTTTCTTTCACTGAGCAGAGAGCAACTCAAGAGATTAATACTGACACGGGAAATTATGAAGACATCAAAGATGAGTCTCAATCTCTAACCGACAAGGGAGAGATGTTTGAGATTCAAAGTTGAGCCCAAGCAAGAAATCACAACAGCATTAACATTGATTGTCTTGTAAGGTAGTGATTACAAGAAGTCGATACTTGAAAAGAGACAACCCCCATTGAAGTAGTTTTCAGATATCATGACTAACCATTTACCTCCTGGGTGGTTTCCACCGATGGCAGTCCAACATGTCATAAAGTTCATTCCAGGCCATACATGCTTCTTTACAAATACGCTCGACCAAATACAAATAGGAGAAAAAGGATACATATTTAATAGCTCAAGACCTAATTTGTAAGAATACCCATTTTATGTACAGTTTCAGCTATGTTTTTGCCATAAAATGATGGATGTTTATTTTATCCGGACAAACTTTGGAAGGACGTACATGTTTTAGTGTTGCATGAAGAGTTGCATGAAATGAATGTAAGCATAGATTTTATACTGGGATTGCATCAAACAAAGAAAGATAATATATTTGTTATGATTGTAGTGGATTGATTCTAAAAACCTTAGAGAAGAAGAAGAATCGCCGGAAGAGTCGCCTGGTCGGGGTGTCCCGTAAGTTCACGGATCAAAGGTCACATGATTTCGATAGCGGGAATCCAACAATTCAACGATGAAGTGCGTGAATCATGCGATTCCACGGGATTGTGAGAAGTCTCGTGATCGTGGGTTCAAAGCAGGATGATGCTGACTTTTAAAATTTCGCACAATTTTTCTTTCCTTTCGATATATTTTCTATTTCACTATTTCTAATTAGGTTTTTTGTATGAGGGAACTATATGTATTTTGTTATGTCCTATTTTTTGAGAATGTTGCCTTCATTTGAGTATTATGAATATTGTAATTTTTTATTTCTTAATTTAGGAGAGTGTTATATCATATTCCTTTTGCAAATGATGTGTTTGTATCTAGCTCAAGAGCAGGTGGTGAACCTCCTCGTTGCTCATACCTCATCGTTTCATGTTTCATCTCGTTGTTTTCAGCAGGGACAGGCGTTGAACGACACGTATCTCCATCCAAATATCATTGATCACCTATAATTTCATTATCTTAGTATTTCCCCACCCGTCCCAGTCAAATTCGCTTTTTAAACACCTTCTAGAAGCCCTAGAACAATACCATAGACATATAGTTTATTTAAATGGGATGATATATGCACCATAAATAAAAATAAAACTAACTTAGAATGGGTACCGAGGTGAATGGGATCTCAAGGTAGAAGCAATGAATTACATGAAGTTTGTGCAACAACTTAAAATTGCAGTGACGTGATTTTGTTTTACCAATGAAATTGAGACCGTGAATTCTTAGAAAACTATACATATGAATCAATTCATTTACATTTTAAGGTTTTTAAGACTTAGTGAGACTAAATCACGTAAGACTCAAAACTTTTAATTTGAGAAATATGATGTAAAACCAAAAAAAAAACCTCCTTTGAACTAATCAAAGATCCTAACATTCTTTTCATAAAAATTTAACAAATACATTGTTATTAGTTTGGTTAATAACCAAAGAAGCCGCACAATTATGATAAGTTGGATTAAGAAAACAGCTTCTTATTACCGCATAGTCAGATTCAGTTAGGTGTCTCACAATCCACGTATTGAAAACAAATGGAATTAATCTTGACAAAAACTGAGTTGCTGCAAAACCAAATAAGAAAACAAAAGATTTTGAGCAAAAGAACTTGCATGCAAGGAAACAAAAGATCAACAAAAGTAATAGAATAACATGAATGAAGGCGTATGAAACAAGTTGCAAACTTACCCATGAGGTATTTGAATGTTCGGCCGAAACTATTGTTATAAGAACTTTCCCCATCTGCCTGAGGTCCATCTGTTTTACTTGTCATCTCAGATATGTGACTAATCTATCAAAATTAATCGTGTTTCTACCTGTGAAATCTAACCTTGAGCAGATTAAAAAATCCATGAGCATTCATATAATAAAAACATTACTTTAATCTCAAGCTAATTAACAAGGAGCATGTCTGACTAAGACGATGATACTTTAATTGCAAATAACTAACATAGACATTCAAAATTGCATAATAAATAGCCTGTGTTCATGAACAAAAAAAAAAGCAGGAAAAAGAACAAGCCAATACAGTTTTTTTTTTCTTTTTGGACCATAACATATTGATATCTACAATTTTAACATTATCTGATCAATATGACTATCTTGAGGAAAGTAAATTGCTAACTATTTTTTTCTTAAAAAGAAGAGGCGAATTATGTCATTTAGAAGAAACACTTGATGTTCATTCTCAAAGAGATCAAAAGCAACAAAAGCAATCTGAAATACCAGAAGAGAATCATCCCAAAAATGCATTGGAACGCTTATTAGTTTCCAAATTTTCCAATCATTCTTAAGTTGATCTCAGCTTCTCTTTATTTGTAAACAACCATACTCCCTGCCCGTCCATTCCTTGAATTTTTTGAAAATATTTTGTCACCATTTCTTATTGAAATAGGTCGTAGGTCTATTTCTCAGTTCAATCACTTTAAGGCAAAGGTCACAAAATATTATTTTCATTTTTTAGTCTCACAATATCAGTGTACCAACCTCTTTAACTTTATTATCCATTTTATTATTATAATAAAACAAAGCAATAAAACACAACAATAAAATCAATTAGAAAATAGGAAAAAGTGATACGTAAATCACCTAAAATGAGCCCATTATAGTACATCTAACAAATATAAAGAAAGTGCAAAAAACCAAGCTTAGAAGTTAAATATTTAAATTTGTAATGCATTAAAGTGTTAATTTAAATATAGAAGTTTAGGTGTGTGAAATGTGAAGAATATGGCACTTGGTGCTTAAATGTTATGTGATATTTACAAAGCAATAACCCTTTTTCATTAAGGTGCTCTGTAATTATCCCTGTATAGGCATATTTTATATATAGGGTTACTATATAGCATAATTCTTATAAATTACTGAAAAATTTGCGTATATGATTGATACGAACTGTATAATATTAGAATCATCATCAATATAACTCAGTAACTTTCGTCATAAGCAATGTGGCTCATTAAATTAAAAAACATTCCACCTTTAACAAAAATCAATCAAAAAAAGTAAAGGGATACTGTCTAAAAGCAAATCAAAACAAGCATAACTCCCCGTCCAACCACCTAACAGATATTCCCATCGCCAACAAAAGGATGCCACTGGCCTCCTACCATAATCCGCACGCCATTACATCTTTATAGCATCATGCAAACCAAAATAACAACAAAAGCTGCTACAATAAGAAATCATTTCCTGTGTCCTAATCACATTAGCATCGAACCAATTAGGCACAGAAGCAGATTGTATATCTCCTTCCGAAACTTGCTAATACCGTATTTTCTAAGCCAATTTGAAACTGGCTACCATGCTAGAGTTCATTAAAAAAAATGCAGATACCCTACATTGTCGAAATACAAAAAAAAAACATCAAAATTATCACTGCAGCGTAAATATAGCCAAAATTTCATAAATAAACAATACCATCTATGCAAAATCGAACTTAAGAAATGACGAATTGCACTTGACAAAAACTAATATTAGCAACATTTTGAATAAACTACAGTATTTGACTAAACTACACGTAATAAAATATGAAATTCTCTAATTATCCACTTGCTATCCAAAATACTCTCCATTCGTGCCTCACAAGCTCACGGATCAAGCTACCTTCCATGAGCAGACAAAGAGCTCGACCTTCTCTCAAGCATTATAACCCGGAATCAAAGCCGCTGAGAAGAGGTTGAAAACAAGCGAAGAAGAGGGTTTACGATTACCTGGTTCGGGTTTCGTTCTTGGTTGAGGAAGAAGAAGACGCAAGACGCCAGGCGGGACGCTAGGGCAAAAGACGATGGGGAGCGTTACGGGGAGCGTTAGCGGGGCGAAAGGGTCGATCCCGCGGCCCGCTTTCTACCAACTTTAACAAGTGTGCGGCCGCGAAGTTGGCACCGCGCCGCACCAAAAAAGCGGCCAAACAGGCCCAATATTATCCAGTTCCAAACTAGTTTGGCTAAGTAATACAAATGAAAGAAAGGAACTAAAGCAACACCAGATCGAAGAAGAATCCCCACCGTAGCAGCAACAGTATAAGAAACGAGATCTACGGAGAGATTCTAGCTGTACAGAAAGTTAGCATACCAAACACCCCCTTGAGAAGCTTGAAGGGGTTCGTTTCAAACAATATCAGGTTCTTTCGCACGTCGTTACTGCTGTTGACGTCCTCTCCGGCAGGAGCCCGTTGCACCTTCTCCAGCAAACTCCCATTACGACTTCCTAGCTTCTTGTCGGGAGGCGGACCGGAGATTTGTGGGATAAGGCAAACTACTGGTTCGTAGTAGGCTTTGAGCAGGATTTAAGAACAACTTAACCTAAATCCTGTCAATCAACCAGACAAACCTAAATCCTGTCAATCAACCAGACAATTTAGAGCAGGATTTAAACTGGATTTAAATTGGGGCCGTGGGGAGGGATAACAAGTTGGGACGGAGTTCTGGAACGCCGCGACGGTCGTTGTTATTTTATTACAGACTGTGGATCGCTGCGAAGGGTTTGAAGCTGGATTTTAGGTCGTGAATTCCTCTCGTGCCCTTGCCTTCTCCCTCACAAATCTTCTCCCTCGCAAACATCACCTCCCGTTGGTTACTTTCGTTGAGATCTGATATGCTTTCTGGTTAGGTTTTCCTCGATCTTCTCCTTCCGATCATTGATTGGAGACTGTTCTTTTTTTTTCTCGAGATCGATCTGTATTTTGGTTTTGAGAATATACTTCCTGGACTATTTGGGAATGCATTGTAGAGCAAGGAATTGGTTATTTCTAGGTGCAAGTTTTGATTTCCTGTGCAAATCGTTTATGTGGAAATAGTTTCTAAGGATCGTTCTCGTGAAAACTGTTTCTGTGCAAATAGTTTCTGTACACTATAATGAGGTTTTGGGGTTTTTTAATTTTTCCGGAGTTGCAGGATGTTTCTGTGTAAATCGTTTTAGATTTTGTTGAGGGCTTTACATTTCGAGCATAGATTTTGGTTGTTCCCGTTTCTATTCAAGTTATTTAAAAGATCATCGATACATGTCATATTTCAAGGTAACTATCAGTGTTTTTAATTTATTACATTCTATATTTTAACAATATTATTATTTTCTAACGGCCAATTAAACAGAACTGTATTGGTGCAATTGACGATACCCACGCTGATGCTCGAATACCCAACCACGAGAAGGTAAATAACTTGAATTGCCAACGATCCTCGATACATGTCATATTTCAAGGTAACTATCAGTGTTTTTAATTTATTACATTCTATATTTTAACAATATTATTACTCTCTAACGGCCAATTAAACAAAACTGTATTGGTGCAATTGACGGTACCCACGTTGATGCTCGAATACCCAACCACGAGAATGTAGCATACATGGGTCGGACTGGTTTAACAACGCAAAATGTCATAGATGTCTGTGACTTCAACATGTGTTTTACTTTCGTGGTGGCGGGCTGGGAAGGGAGTGCACATGACAGTCGTATTTTCTCCTTTGCTACTAGGAATAGATCGCAGTGTTTCCCTCACCCCCAGCAGATTAGTTTTATTTTCCAATTTGTATATGTTAGAATGTAATGTTTTTATTAACATTATTTTTCGTACCAGGAAAATATTATATGGTCGATGCAGGATATCCTATGCAAAGGGGATACCTGAAGCCCTACCCTGACACAAGATATCATATTCCTGATTTCGAGCGAGGTAGTGGCACAGTACGTGGCAGAAAGGAAATGTTTAATAAACGTCACTCATCTTTACACGGGGTAATTGAAAGAACATTTGGAGTTTAGAATAAAAAGTGGGTCATCTTACGTGATATGCCGTCGTATCCTTTCCAAAAGCAGGTGCATATTGTGGTTGCAACAATGACACTACATAACTTCATCCGAAGACATTCGTCACGATCAGATACAGACTTCATTATGGCTGACAATGATGAACTGAATGTCTTCGAGCAACATACAGGACTTGTGAGGGGGCATTCATTACCTGAGGATGATATAGAATCGAGTGAATTTGGAGATCAGGAAGGTGAATGTTTGGCTGATATGATTGCTTTAAGGGAGTCTATCACAGATGCTATTTGTGGTTGTTGATCTACCAAGTTTTCCTTTAATAAGATTATAGGTTTATATTCATATGCATTTAGTTTTGGTTATTTTTAAAATACCTTAAGCTGACATTTGATTCTTTTGTTATTTTCGCAGTTATACCAACATGACTTCCAGGATATCAGGTACAGATAGAGGGATTTTGTGTTATTGTGGACTACCGTCTCCGTTGCTAACGTGTAAGGAGCATAGCTTTGGGAGGCAGTTCTATGGTTGTGTCAGGGGTGTTTCAGCTCGTTGCGGTTTCTTCCGGTGGGCTGATAGTCTCTCATATTACACTGACAGTAGTCATGCCTGCAGTCATGTGAATCCAATGTTTCCTCAGGCTGATAGTGCAGATGATGACCGGCGTAGCCAGAGTCTGAAGTTAAATATTTTAATATTTCTCCTTGTTGTCGTACTTGTATTTGTATTTTTTTTAGTTCTCCTAGTACTGATTAGGATGTGAGAACTGTATTGTATCTTTTAGAACTGATATGTGATTATCGTATGTTTCTGCACTATATGTTTTTATTCTATCAATAAGCTATTTTGAATAAGCTGCTCCAAACAGTTTTATCAGACAGGGGCATGAATGTCATTTAACCACCAATAAGCTAGTCTAAATAAGCTGCCCCAAACAGCAAGCCAGATTATTCTGATAATCTGTAGATTATCAAATTATCAGAATAATCTGTTAATCAACAGATTATAAATAATCAACAGCTGCCCCAAGGTCCGGCGGTCAGTTTGGACAAAATAAAGCCACGAATTTGATAAATCCTGCTTTCACGGATTTCGGCCACCAACGGCCGTAAATCCCGCATTTACGAGTCCCGCCTGCTAAGAAAGATGTGAAATTACCTTAGAGCGAAAGGAGGAGAAATCTGGTGTCTTGTTCTCGGTTGTGATGATGTCATTCTTAGGGCCCATTTGGCAGCAAGTGCGGCCCGCCTCACCTTTTATGAAAATCTCGTTTGCTATTTTACATTACATGTCGATCTGCGTTCGGCCTCCAAGCTTTTATTTTGTTACCTTCAGAAATCATTCTGCATCCCTACTTTCCTCTTTCGTTCGAAGGCGTATCTCCTGCATCTATGCATGAATTCGTTCGACAGGTAAGGATCTATTTTCCTTCCTCCTCTCCCTCACTCAAATAGAAAGCTTTGGACGATCCATCTGTTGAAATTTTCAGTGAATGTGGAGGTGTTTAGTGGCTAAAAGCCTAGATCCAGTTGTTGGGAGATGAGTATTTATAGTGAAAATCTAGATCCACTTTTTTTTAAAATATATGAAGAATCAAGATTGTGATTTCACTGTTTGCAATGGTTTTTGCTCTCTTTCTTCCTCTGTTATATTTCTGGAATATAGATCCAACGCTGATCTTTTCATGTTACAGTTGGATTATGTTTCATATGCTTGAGCTTTGATTTTAACTTATTATTTTTTGTTTGGTGGGGGATTTCAGTTTCTTACTGTGGCTATTAAAAATTTGAAACATCATCCATATCTGATATGGCAAGATCTATATGCAGTTTTTATGTCGATCTATATGCAGTCTCATATGGCAAGATCTATATGCAATCTTTATCATTTGCTCAATTTAAAGAATTATATACAAGATCTTTATGCAGTTTTACCAACCCTATATGCAGTTTTTAATTATACAAGATCTATTTGCTCGGTTAGAAGTATGTCTTTAATATATTTTCCCAATATTTTTCTCTTTTCCAGTTAGAAGTATGAATTGCAATTTTAATATTTGAAAGAAATGTAGAGATAATACAGGAGTGATTATCAATCCTCCTTACATTTTTTCTCTGCCACAAAAATTAGATAACGACATGAATCACTATTACATTTTTGTTATTGTATAATTTGTGTTCAAATGGCTCATTTCACAAAAATTATTATGCTTTCCCTTCCACAAAAATGTCATTGCATATACGGTTTTTCTCTTGAACGCCATTAATTTCATGTCAGCTTGTTTATCTCACAGTCAAAATGAGTAAACCTACAGAATCTGGATCATCGGCCATGTGGGATAAAGAGACCACCCTGACATTTTGTGATCTCTGTGTAAGGGAAGTCAAGTTGGGTAATAGGCCGATCACCTATTTCAATAAAGTAGGTTGGCAGAATCTAATGATTAAATTCAAGGAACTGACCGGAAGAGATTACAATCGGATAAAACTAAAAAACAAATGAGATCAATTAAAAAAAGACTGAAAATTTTGGAAAGAACTCAAAAAAGATCAACAGAATTGGGTTAGGATCCACTTAAGCGGACAATAGATGCACCAGATGAATGGTGGGCTGAGAAGTTAGAGGTAAATACATACATATATTTGCTTTTTTGCATTGATTGCGACTTTCTAAAGATTTTTACAAATAATTTATCTTTTCTATTACAGGTAGTGCCGACAGTCAAAAAATTTAAAATTAGCAGCATTGATCCAGTATTAGAGGAAAAGTTGGATGACATGTTCATAGGTGTTGTCGCTACCAGAACTCATGCTTTCACCCCGACTGACTAGAGCTTTGTTGGGTTAACACATGACATGGAAATCGAGCACATAGGTGAGTCTAGGGAAGGTCCCAACCAACTGCATATAGATGTTCAATCAACCGGTGGGACAAAGCGTCCCAGAGCAGAAAAGAAGAAAGTGGGAGCCGCATTTGTCAGAGGTTCCATAGAGACGCTACTTGAATCCTGCAAACCAAAGATTGCACCACCAACACCAACAACAAACAACTGCTCAATTTAGGAGTGCCTTAAAATCCTAAATACATATCCCGGTGTTAAGGAAGACGAACCCATGTATTTAAAATATGTGAAGTTGCTAGGGAACTCCACTCGCAGACAATTCTTTACGAATTTGAACTCATAATTTTGACTTGCTTACTTGCGATCTTTTATGAATGATTGACTAGGGTTGACATTTGGTTTTATTTTAGTATCGGTCATTGTAATAATTATGTGATGGATTATTTACTTCTATGTCTTCCTTTGACTTTATGTGATTGTTTGCGTCATTAGATTTTATGTTTATGTATTGGTTTTTTACTCTTAATATAGTATCTTTCCTATTACTTCAACTTAACGTTTAACATGTTTAAAAAAATATCATTTACCACATTTTGTAGAATGGATGAAGAACAACTTAACCATAACCGCAAAGTCGCTCTGGCCTTCATCTTGTTATACTACTACCGAGTTAGATTGGAGAAAAATGGGTAGGGGAGTTATTACGAGGATACCCAACAAGGTTTGCAAACATATTCCGTATGACGAATAAGATATTTCTCGACCTGCTTAATGAACTTCACAACCTTCATGAATTACACGGCTCATCAAGAACAACTGTCAGATAGGTATTGACAATTATCCTGTATATCTTTACATTAGAAATTTTTAATATAAAGAAGTCTGAAAATATGAGCATATCTAGTTCTGAAATATTGTAAATCCTCCAAATATAGAGTTTAGGCATTCTATCTTCTCCACTTAAAAATTTTTATTAAGAATAATTATACTTACTATATTATATCATTAAGTTTAAGAGTTTCTCAAGTCTTATACTTTAAAAAGAGCAGATGTGGAACAGTTTTTTAATTAGGCACTAATCCTCATGCTTTTCCTCCCTTTTTCAACTTTATTTTTTTTTTTTTTTTTTTTCATAGGTAATGATTACTATATCTCGATAGGTCATTAATGATTTTGAATTCTACTCCTCATTTCCAAAAGCAAATTTTTGATAGAAATCTTTTACTTAAAAATATAATAATAATTTTGGAAATTATTTTTAATAAAAGAAATTTAAGCATTAAAAATAAGAGTCTAACCCTTCTAAATTTTTCAAAAATACAATTTCTCCTACTAAAGATAATTATACAATATTTATCATTTCTACACTAAAAATTTTTAACTTTAAGTTTTTCATCATTACTATAAGTTTTAACTAAATTCTCTTACTTATTTCTATATTCAAATTTTTACTTCCCTAATATAACTTCATATACATAATCATTTTTTTTCAAATCAAAATCAAATTTATTTGCAACACATTTGAGAATAAATAAACTTTAAGTTTTAGAAAATTTTTCTTCCCCCCTGATTTAAATTTTTTATAAGATAAAATATTTTAGCATCATATATATATACAGACAAGAATGAAAACTAAAAATAACATGCTTGCATGAATTTTTACAACCTAAATATATAAGTACAAAAATTAAAAATAGGAATAAAAATTAATTGATCAAATTTTACTTTACTTAACATATAGAGATTCATTAGACTTCTATGCAGTGGAGGATAACATAAAAATAAACAAGGACACTAACAAACATTCACAACTGCAACATAAAAAAAATACCTAGTAGTAAATTGAAAATTTAAAACATGAAGTTCTTAAGTGAAAGTTAGTAATACTCTAAACCTTCCTAAGATTCAAGATTAAGTTTAACACAGAATAACTAAATACAACCTTAAGGGTTCTTCTGGTTGGCCTATATATCGTCTTTGGTTCTTGTCACGTGTGAAATCCCAATGAAGAAAACCAAGTTCCTCTACTTTTTTCAGTGATATGGCTTTCGAGGTTTGTTTGGATGGTCATTTTCTGGTGATATGCATGTGTGACACACAAAATTGGAATTACGCAGTTTAAAAGCAACTATGAAGCTTTTTTGTTGGATTATATATTGTATACTTTGAGACCTCATAGTAGCCAGAAACTTTAATTGATTACTTCCATTGTTCATTTTCACTAATATTGCATCTAAAGGTTGGTGTTTTATGGATTTAAGCCTTAAAGAAAGATAACCTTGAGGAATTCCAATACCTTTTGAGCTGTGTACTAATACTACAAACTACAAAATTCCATGCTTGTTTTGCAATAACCACATAGTTACGAGATACAGTTTTACAGGTGTACAAGGAGAAAAACAGAAAATTGTAACTTCTTTAGGTGAGCAGATGGGTTGAGGATTCCACCCCCGATAGTGATAGGGCATGGAGAGTTTCCTTGGAAGATGACTTATCTTATGATATACACCTAATATTATCATATTATTATTTATTATTCTAATAGTATTTTTTTTTAATTTGGTTGTCGTGTTACTTACTGTTTAATGAGGTGTCTATTTTTATTTTATAATGTTAGAATTAGATATTTGCCTTTAGGTATGAATTGTGTTAACATGATTAGTTCCATTGTAAACAACATTATAGTACAAAGGTAGAATGATCATTTGTCTGGAAATAACTGCAGCACATCTGTTTCAAAATTACAAAAAATAAACAAACAACCAACTTATCCCCATAGCTTCTACACAGCAGTTTCCCACCACAGTTGTTACAAAATAACTTTTAAATAAGTTGTAGCTATCCCACAACTTTTTTCAGATATGAAGCAATCATTTGATAAAAATTACCAACTAAAATTGAAAAAAATAAAATTTTTGAATCTAAATTAAAATTAGAAGGGTATCTAAAACTTAAGCAAGTATGGAGATGAAAAGTTAAAGGGTATTGCAATGTGATTTAAGAGGGTCAATGATTGCTGGAAGAAAGGGGAAGGAAATTTTCATAGGGACGACTTGATAAATCCTGAGAAGTAGCACAAGAAGAAGACATATAAATGGAGGGCTTGACATAGAAGGGGAATAAAGTTCCTAAAGGTGTTATTTTTTAATATTAAAGTTGTTTTAGGTGTTTTCTAGGTAAATATAATGTTTTAATTGTGAGATATGTAAACGGTGGGGTGCTTAGGTGTTTTATATGGGTCAATGATATTGGATGTGATGGGATCTCAACTTCAATGTTATGGTTAAGTTTATGAGCTCAAAGGCAAATGAGTGAGGCTGGATTTCAAGTGGGGAGGTTGATGATATTTTTCACTTGGGTAAAAGAGAGTACCAGGTAGAAGACTTCACAGTACATCAGATGAAAAAATATGAAGGTAGTGGCTCTATTACATAGACTGATAAGCAAGTCATCTTCTGCTTTGAACATTTTGGCAACCACATGTGCAACTAATATTATTTTACTACAGAGAACAAATATTTACACAATCCCCTTTTGGATACACTGACTCCTATAACTATCACAAGAGAAAGCCGCCATTAAGAAAAGAATTAGAACCAAAGAAAGCCTATAAAAGGGGTCTTTACCTACATAACACTAAAAATCTGAGTAGTTAGATATTCCACACCCTAAACATTAAATTTTTATATTACATGCCCAAAATACATTATATGTTATGCACAATATTATCTAGTTACTTCCATCTCCTCCCCATCTAACATTCATGTGGGAACTCCTCTGCACCATTAAACCTCATAATGGAAAATTATGGAAGCCACAAGGGGTTCGTCGGTGAAGGCATCAACGAGATTTCTTCATCGGGTTTGTTGGCGATGATGCTTTGGGCTCCTCATCTTTCTCCCATTTCTACACATACCCAAAACCCTCCCTCGCAAGCATAATCACCTCAGATGACTAAGCTTTAGTGGTTCGCTTCCATTCCATCTTGAAATAGGGTAACACCTCAGCTCAAGTCTGCATGCCTAATAAATTATGCTTGGTGTTGTGGATGAGTGGAGAAGTGGGTTGAATTTATGCTTTGTTTTGTCACAGTTTGGGGCCTCATTTCTCTTGATAATAAAATAATAGTGTTTTTTGGTTGATTTTATTTCCAAATGTTTTGTTTTCTTATTGTCAAGTCCAAGACAACATTTTTTGTTGTGAAAACCCTTCTTGCAATTTACAGAAATTGAAATCAGGGCTTATAAAATTTGATATCAATAAATTGACATATAAGATTGACTTCCATATGTCTCATGAATCCCAAACTACCTATGACATAATTCATAAGCACTAAACATACCTAGGAAGATTCATGTACATACTACTCAATTCATTTATATTTAAATATCTGACATTATAATGTCAAAGTAAAAGAAGTTGTGGATGTTGTTGTAGAGTTGTTGCATAATTAAAATGTTTATAGTCTTTCATCTTAGTTTATAATGAACATTTCATAATATGTCACCATAAATTTTACCGCCAAGGAATTAAATACTTATATTGTTCATTTATTGGTTGACAATATTATCACTATTTAATGAAATAAATTATAAAAAATTTAATTTGTCATAATTTGATGTTGGTTTTGTTACAAGCTATAAAATCTTCATGCCGAGAAATTTTTCATTCACCCCTAGAGAAAGGTGTTGGCCTCATTTTTTGTTGAGGTTTGGTCTTTCTTTTTTAGGAGCCTAGGATCTAGTCATAAGACTTTCTTGTTGACTATTCCTATAGAACTAGTGATGGTACCATCACCAATAGAAATTTCAAACTCTTCTTTGCTCATCTTGAAGTTCCACATGTTGGTTCTAATATCTAGCACTTAATAGGTGGAAGGTGGAGCAATATGGAATAGCTTAAAAGGGGTTACACATATGACTATCTGACCTTAGGGTTGACACTGGTGATGTGGTTTGTTCTAGCATATACTTGCACTTCACACTTTCATTTGAAACTTAAACCCTAACCTACACATGTCTGGTTTGGTTTCCTTGCCTCTTTGGAGACCAATGTGGGTGGCCCCCCAAACCCTTAGTCCTTTGTTAGGGTGGATAAGACCAGCACATAAAGAATCCAAGTGGGGTTTCTTTGGTCTCATGGCACTATGAGGCTAATTCTATGATCAACATTTGCATCAAATCTCAACCTTACCCAATTTTGGCCTTTTAGCCCTAAACTTTCTCATAATTATCAAATTGCCCTTGCACATCAAAATTCCAAGGTTGGTCCAAATCCCTCAATTTTGTTCAAAAATCATTTCATACAATCAAGATTACCCAAAACATCCCAAAATTTTCATATTTATCAAAATACCCTCAAATTTGTCAAAATTACCAAAATGCCTTTGATGGCCCAAAAATTCTCAAATCCTTCAAAATCATTTCAAACACCCCTAAAACAATTCTTGGTCATTCATTGGATCTAATTTGACCAAATTGACTCACTTTGACAAAAATCCTAAATTTGCCCCTAAGTGCCTAAAGTCCCCAAGTCACCTTCAATGTCCACCAAATTGATCTCAAATCCTTCAAAATCATTTCAAACACCCCTAAAACAATTCTTGGCCATCCATTGGATCTAATTTGACCAAATTGACTCACTTTGACAAAAATCCCAAATTTGCCCCTAAGTGCCTAAAGTCCCCAAGTCACCTTCAATCTCCACCAAATTGATCTCAAATCTCCTCAATTTCAAATTTAAACTCAAATTCATCATGTCCTAATCCAATTGAACCCAATTCCAAACTTCAAATCCAAGCCCAAGTGAATTGACTCAAATTGACCCAAAATCCCAAATCCTCCAAATTGAACTTCATGATCAATCAAATGCCCCAATTTCAAATTCACATCAAATTCAACATATCTAAATTCAATTTCAACAAATTCCAATTCATTTGATTGGCTCATGATCAATTTCCAAAATTAAAATCATCATGTGCATGTTAAAAGCCCATACCCATGTGCATTTTCAAAAGCCCATGACATTAACTTTAAAAGCCCAATTTGAGCCCAAATGACAGAAATTCTTTCTCCATCATCTCAAGGAATTTAAGGCATCTAACCGTGGCATCATACCAAACCTAGACATGCATACATGAAACTTTTTCCAAATTAGGCATCAAGACATACTTTTCCAAAAATTCATAAAAATCCAAAATTCCATTTGCATGAAAGTTTTCCATGACCCCATACATGGCATGACATGTCCCACAGAGCCTTCCATGGGCATCATAAAGTTAAATTTGCCAAAAATGGCAAGAAGAGGTGACTCTTCCCTCTTTCCCCTGCACTTGCATTTAACTTTCTCATGCTAAGTCTAAACTTGGTTTTACCATTTGACTTCACCCAAACTTACTTGAGGAATTTAAATATTAGCCTTAACCATTTTGGGGCCATGATTAGCCAAGTGACCATGGGATCAAACCAAAGCTAGCAAACTTAACCCAAACCTCAGTTCTCCCTTGGACTTCTACCTTGGAGCCCCCTTGGACCCAAATTGATTCCACCACTCAATCTCCCTAACTCACCTGAGCCTGAGGGTGACCTGATCCTGGCCGGCTAGCCACCATAGCCGCCGGGAAACACCCAGCTCGAGAAGACCCAAATGGTTTAAACCCCAAAATTAAACCCATCTTAGCTGTCTCATTGTTATTGGCCACTAGAGCACTTCTTCCCTCTACCTAAGCGGTTCTCCTGCCACCTTGGCATGCCCTGATGGCAGTCATGGCCTCCATTATAAATTAAACACCCCCAACGGCCAAGAGAGGATGCATGCTCAAACCTTAGCCAAACTCTGCCAAAATTTCTCCAGACCCTCTAGCAGTCCAGAGAAGTTAATCCCCACCATTTCCTTGCCATAATTCCCCTTGCAAAACCATAATTTCATCACTGAAATCCAAGGGTTTTCACAGCCATACCACCAAGTGCATCCAAACCCCAAATTGATTGTCCCATAAGCTTCACCATAACCAAATAAGACTTCCCCAATCAAAACCCCACCATTTTGAGCCCTCTAACCTAGCCCTACACCAAACCCAAATCACCCTTTGATCGAATTCATACTTGACTCATTCTAAGTTCAAGGTGACACTTGGAGGAGGATCGCCAGCTAACAACGAAGCTCAAGAACAGATCCAATTGAGGCTACACCTCTTGGACCAAGGTAAGAGCCACTCCCCCCAAACTAAGCTCGATTTGGGATTTTATGAAGAAAATATTACTTCCATGCATGATCAACCGTATAGATATGTTCATCTCGGTTAGATGCACATGTACGAATAAATCACACTTAATTTTGTTGAGTATCGAGTGAGATCGAAGTGATTTAGTGTGGACGGCTCTTGGTTTAGGCTGATCGGGGTGAGGAACGGATGCCGGGATAGTCGAGATGAAGCCGAACGATAGAACAACATGTGAACGCGCAACCGCGTGGCAGCTGAGTAGCGGGCGACGCCAAACTAGAACGTGATGTGTGGAGTTTTGAAGGATATGAGGATTGTGTGGTGGCTAAGCTGGATAAATAGAAAAATAGGGATTTAGGATTTATTTTAATGTCCAGAACTTAGAAAATTCATATCTTTGCATAAAAAAATCATAGAAATTAAAGAAAAATACTTTGTTGCTCAATGAACAGAGAAGAGCAATGTAGAATAAAAATTAAAATTAATTGACATATATTTTATTTTTAATTAATTAAATACTTTTTATAATCTTTTAATTTTAATTGAATAAATACAAATCACCATGGCTTGATATTTTTTGGGTTTAAACTTCCTATCCTTAGGTGTGTTCTCTGATTTTTCTAAAGTCAGAGAACACCTCTAAGTGTGGAAGCCCTAATTGTCAAAACAAATCACCTCTGTTTAATCAAAAAATTATAAAAATTAAAATATAAACTAAAAAAATATTAAATTTATTTTGGTAGGTTCGCTGTGACCAAAAGAACCTAGGAAAAATATAAATCAAATTTGGTAGTGTGTGTTATAAGTTTATTTTTAGATTGCTGTTATATAATTTGTAGTATTGAAGGTATAGTTGAGCTATAGTTTTTCTTTTCTACTCTATAAATTTATAAATTCATATCTTGATGTTCCATATGAACCCCAGAATTTTGACCATTATACTCATCATTTTGTTCTAATTATTCAATATACCATTATGAATTACTCTCCATGCATTACTAATTTCATATAATTGCAGGTGTGGTTGTGTGAAGGTGAGATGGTTTAATGTCATGTGTTTTGGTTGTATAAAGAACATGTTTTTCTTCATGAAAAAAGATATATCTTATTTTTATTTTGTTATATGTTTGAACTCAATTAAGACTAATATATATGTTCATAGAAGTACTAATTATCTACACTCTATTATTTTAAATTAAGTTGCCCTCATGCACCGTTTCATTCTAACTAAATCGTTTCTATTCTATTGCATATCATTAGTAATTTGCATTGAATTATCTAATAGATTTTTTGTAACCATGCAATGCTTGTTTGATTAAAATTCAGAAATAGATTCAGTGGCAAATCTGAATGGCTATTTTTATGTAATTGCTAAATTTGGTGGCCACTGTTACAAGTTAAAAGTAAGGAGAGGAAGAAATATGATGGAGGAATGCATAAAAATATCAAGCCCCAAAGAAGTCTCATGAATTTTTCTTTGTTACACTGAGGTATTGGTTATTTATGTTTGGCCAAAAGAACATCAATTGGAGTTATTATATCATATGAATGACCAAAACCATACACACTGCATGGAAGTGATGTTTTTGTTATGGAGATAATCATAAGTACTACGGGGAGTAGCCAAGTCGAGATTGTTGTTATTACTAAAGATAGAGGAGAAGTTATAGTGTAATCACACGTTAATGTTTGTGCACAATGATGGTTGGTTCTTGCAATTCATCCAATGACATCCATCCATGGAGAATGCGTAGAGCCTGAGAGTACAACTGATTTTGTAATCAGTGCACAATTACAAGATTTTGTCGCCTTCAAACACACTCTGATCTCATGCTATAAAGAGTAATTTCGGGGTGAAATTTAATAGACTAATAGAAGTCGAGTAGTACGAGCATCTTTATGTGCTGATAGATAATATTTTGAGATAAAAAACCTATGCTCCCCACATACATGCCCCAATATTAACAAAACAAGCAATAAACAAACAATTTCATCTTGGGTAGCTCAATAAATTGAAGAAACTATTAGAAGGAATTCCGATATCTCTCTAATGGACAACAGTAAAAGTTTGGAGAGTGTATGGGTTAGCACTAGCACACATGAACTTGTGGTGGTCTAGATAAGAAACTCGTTCTACTATTTTTTGTTCCATTTATGAAAACTACATATGGGTGTTTGCATTACAAATAGAATTTGTTAACAAAAATCTTTGAAGATACATCACATACAATTGTAATGAGAATCATGAATCTCTTAAAAGGTTTTAGGCTAGTTTTATAGTTTGTATTAACAAACTTTTAATTGCTTGTTGGCATTCAATTTACCTTGATGCTTGTCAATTAAAGTTGAAGTACTTATATGTTCTGCTCGCTGCAGATTCATTGGATCGTAACAACAAAATATTCACTTTAGCTTTTGCAGTTGTTATTTCTAGATCTAAAGGAAGCTATAAGTGGTCATTAGAGTATTTGTCAGCTTCATTTGGCTATCAGTTTCATCACCTCTCATTCATGTCAAATATGAAGAAGGGCTTAGGGGAGGTAATAAAGCTTATTTTTTTGAATGCGGAGCACATAATTTGCATTCAAGATTTTTGGAAAAACTTCAAGAATAATTTCATTGGCAAGGTGCGAGAGTTGGTATGATAAGTAACTAATACATACATTAGAATTAAATTTTATCATAATATGAATAAATTTTATACACTTTACCTACAATTGTTTTCTTACCTACTTACTTATTGAATAAGTGGAATTGAAGTGCTTTTATGTTTGAGAGACGAAATGATGACAACACAAATAACACAACTAAATCATTCAATGCATGAATTGGAGATTGTAGGAGTACGCTGGTGGTTGATTTAGTGAACATGATGATGGTCATGCTAATTGAACGAAGATCTCAAGGAAAAGTGACAAAACCTAAGTGGCAAGGAGGGTTGGTTCGTCGTGAAGAGGACTATATCATAAAAATAAATACTAGGAAAGGCAAGGAGGGTTGGTTCCTCCTAAAGAGGACTATATCATAAAAATAAATACTAGGAAAGGTCAACTTACAATAAGAGAGTCCACAATCAAAAGTCAAAGATTGTGAGTTGTTGTAGAAGACATGTAGCAGATATAGAAAATAAAGGTTGTCGTTGTAGAGTATTACAAATGAGCGGACTAATATATATTCATGCAAAAACATTTATTGAAAGTAAAGAAGATCCTCTATGACATACATATGTTCACACGAGCTATTATGCCATTAGGTATGAAGTTTGTTTTATTACATTTAATATTATTTAATTCTTTGATTAAAAATTTTTTATTCCTCTAAGCTACATGTATAAATGGGCTTATGATGAACCCATCTCAACACTTATAGATAAGGATGAATGGAGTGCAATAGAAAATGACATATACATGGGCACACCGAACTCTTTGAGGCCACGAGGATGTAA
>NW_018164677.1:81675-103820 GCF_001263595.1 Phalaenopsis equestris
ATATATTATATTAAAATTTATTACGAAATAACACTAAGAAACTTTAGAGTAGTCATAAATGTGGGCATCATGGGTCTTTTGGGCCATCACAAGAAGCACACACAAAAATCTCATTTTCCATGGAAATTTAAAACTATTATAATTAGAAGTGGCATAGTCGCCTCAACCCAAACATTTGGTATTGATGGATTTTGTGCAAAATTGTCAATTAGAAGGGAATACGTGAGGTTCTATAATTCTAACTAGATTTAACACAAATTAACTCTTCTTAGATTATAACTCAAGATGTTTTAGTGGCTTGAAGTTTTTTTGAGAAGTTATTGAAAATCATGATTCGTACATAGCATCGTACTTTTGGTTTTTTGAAGGGCTAAGTTTTAATGTAAGTAGGTTTGCTATATTTATACTTTATTCTTTTAACCAATTCCGAATGAAATAAAAAAAATACTTAATAAAACTTTAGAACCCCATAACCTAAGCTCCCTTCCTCATATACTGTGAATCAAATTTGATAGAAAGTAAAAAAAAAAAGAAAAAGAAAATTGAGGTTCTATTCAGACAAACTTGCAGTTATTTTATTTTTTTTAAAAAAGTGCGAGCCATAACTCAACCAAGTTAGCTTGTTGTGTGGTTTAAGATATTCAAGCATCTACTCATAGGGGATGAGCTATCTTGCATAACCCACAACTTTGCCTTAATTGGAATTAAAACCAACTCATCATTATAAAAAATTTTTAACATTTACGAGGAGGTGATAGAAGGCTCCATTAGCAACTTTGATGGATTATAACTACTTCGCTGCATATGCCCTTGCAGTTCAATTTAGTGGTTTAATGTTGATACATACATATTCAAACTATAATCTTATAATGTAAAGTGTAAGTTGTGGCTTGAATGATGGAGATATTGGGAGTTCTGTGTATTCTGCTTTGCACTGAATTTATATAGCCATTAGATTATCCAAAAATTTTCAATACCTACAACCAAATAAACCAAAAAAAAGATTAAATAAACAAAAAATAGTGAAGGAACAAATTTAGCAAGATCAATGGACATAACATGTCATTCATTGCTTACATAAGTAGTAGGAGTTTAGCTTTCTCATCATACACACAAAAAGATACATAAATACCCTAAAGCACAAGATAAAGTTCTGATGAACTACTTCAAAACATGCCTAAGAAAATCAAAACTAAAACATCAGAAGTAATAAAAGAAGCATCACAACGACAACAAAGAGTAATGCAATCATGATTTTTTATAAGGAACATTAAGTCGTCATAGTTTGTTTTCATCATCACATGATTTATTTTCAACATTCCATAATTTGTCTTCGACATCTTCTCAATTGATGCTCATTCAATGTGCTCCTCTACCAACGATCCAACATCTATTTTGTCTTTCCATTTAAAATACCCACAATCATACTCTGAATGATTTCTTGGACATGTATACAATTTTTTTCACGATTGCGCCTTTGTAATTGGTGAACACCATACATTGTAAATTAAACTTACAATAAACTTTATGCAACCTGATGCCTTTTGAGCGTGAAGTTTGACTCAAATTTGTATTTTGCAATAAAATGACAATAAACTCGATTAGAAATAAAACGAAGCAACTATAAATTCAAAATATTACTGATTTCTATAATCGATAAAATGTTGTTGGGAAATTTTGTGATTACATATCCATGGAACATTGAATGCGCAGAACAAAGATGAAATATTTCAAGAATTTGTTGAAAATCTCAACACTCTCATTGAGAATGGCAGATCTTAACCATAACTCATTAGAAATGGATATGTTTAAATTTAACCATACAACGCAATCAAAGTAACATAAATTCTTGTAGGAGAATATATAAATTACTAATAAATCAGATAAAAACTTAAGATATTAATTACCTTCTCTATAAATCTACTAATGTATTGCGTCAGGTTCTCCAACAAGTAACTAAAAAAATACAAAATCAATAAGTATTAATTTTCAATAATGAAGTCAGTGGGTGAAAACAACTTACCAATACATATGTGACGAAGAAGATGCAAAAAGTAAAAGTAATATGTCAAAGCTAATAAATAATATTATATCAAATTAGTTTCAATTATTATTCCGACTATAAGAATTTTGTATAACAATAACAAAAAAAAAAAAAAAAAATTCAACAATGATAATGCTTTTGCTGAGTTCATGAACTTATAACTGAAAATTTGCAACCCAAGCACCTGTATGCTAAGATAACAATGAAAATTCACATCACATACTTTTTTTCTAAATTATTAATATAATTATCTTTGCAAAACCAATCTGAGCTCAACACTTAATTAGCTATAAGATTATATGCTAAGATAACAATGAAAATTCACATCACACACTTTTTTTCTAAATTATTAATATAATTATCTTTACAAAATCAATCTGAGCTCAACACTTAATTAGCTATAAGATTATAAATGTGAATATATTATTTTGCGAAAACATCGCACCACGACTTATGCAAACACACACATACATGTATTTATAATTGAGCATTGCATACCAATTTACTAATCCCATTTATATATACACAAACCGCTTATTCACCTCCACCTAACATAAATTTTCATCGCTAATTATGACCTTTTTTTATCTAAGTTTTATCCCCTGGGTGTTGTTTGGTAATTGCTTTTATGCAGAATTTAAGCATAATTTGACTTAAATCTTGCAAAACATCCAAAATGACATTTTCGGATCCTATATAATCTAAATCCAGTTCCTCCTCCCCTTTGCCCTAAATCTCAGATTTAGTAAATCCGGCTGCTAGACAGATTTAGCAAACTAAAATGCAATAATGGGGAGAAATGTAGAGAAATGCACCCATAAGTAGAGATCCTGTTGGACAACATAGCTCCAATGAGTGAGAGGGAGATGAAGGATTTCAGTTAGGCGTGAAAAAGGAGAAAGATGAGGAGCTTGGATTAGCACCGCTAGCCAACCTGATGAAGAAGTAAATGTTGGACTAGGGATCTGTTTGGGGCAGCTGCATATTCTTGAATAATCTGCTGATAAGCTGATTAAAAATAATCTGCTGATAAGCTATGTGCGATAGTTATTACAAATTTTTATTTTTTTTGGAAAAGCCAAACCACAGCCAGAAAGCTGCCACCACACCTAGACAGGTGCGGTGTGAAAACACAGTTTTTAGCGTTTTGAAAACGCATAAGCTGTCAAAACGCAATTTACCCAAACAGCTTATTTGCATTTTCAAAACGCCACCGTACCAAATAATCTGCCCCAAACAGACCCTAGCTTATTTGCATTTTCAAAACGTCACCGTACCAAATAATCTGCCCCAAACAGACCCTAAATCCAGGTTTGAGAAGGCAGACGACTTCTCACACAAATATTAAATGGGGAAGAGACAGAGGGTAGCAAAATTTTACTACGTGCAACATATAATGTATTTTCGGTGTGGAATATGCAATTTTAATGTTTAGGGTGTAAAATATGTAATTACTCATGTTTTGAGTGCTATACAGGTAAAGAAACCCTAAAAAAGAAAATACTATTTTGAGAGAGAGTAAAAATAATAAAATACAGAGAAGATTAAGGGTTCGTTTGGGGCAACTTATAAGTGCGGGCGGCGTTGTACTGTTTGGTTCGCACGTTTTGTCAGCTTATCTGAAACCGCATTTGAGTTTTTATACTAAACGAAGGCCTTGGGCTGAAAGAAGGCCGCGGGTCGACCGCAGCGGCCGACCTGTGGACCGCGTTTCAGGATAAACAACTTATCCTAAAACACACAAGCCGCCCCACACTGAGGGTCTGTTTGGGGCAACTGCAACTTATTGAATAATCTATTGATAAAAATAATCTGCTGATAAGCTAGGAGCGGTGACTATTGCAAATTTTTATTTTTTTTGGAAAAATCAGATCGCTGCCAGAAAGCTGTCATCACACCTAGATAGGTGCGGTGTGAACACACTATTTTCAGCGTTTTGAAAACACATAAGCTGTCAAAACGCAATTTACCCAAAAAGGTCAGGTGCATTTTCAAAACTCCACCGCACCAAATACGTTGCCACAAAGAGACCCTAAATTGCAAGACCCAACTTTAGGAGGTCAACAGGTTGTGACGAACAGTTGGTTGTGTGATGGAGGTGAGGGCAAGTGTTATTTATATTTATTTTTGGGAAGATTTACATACATTGCTATAAAAAAAGATCATAAATTGCGACATATTCTGCTTTTTAATTAGGTCATATTTAGTTCATTCATTAGTAAAAAAAGATCATAAATTGCGACATAGCTTTTTAATTAGGTCATATTTAGTTCATTCATTAGACAAATGAATTGTTTTGAATTAGATTTATAATATAGCTGAACATTATTAAATTTAGGGAGTATTTGATACCATACTTTTAATAGAATTTAAGTTAGATTTAGGGTTTGTTTAGGTTAGCTTATTTGAAGCGGTGGCATTTTAAAAAAGCACCTGACCTGTTTGGGTAAACTGCGTTTTGGTAGCGTTTAGGGCAACTTATTTGGAGCGGTGGCATTTTTAAAAAACACCTGACCTGTTTGGGTAAACTGCATTTTGGTAGCTTATGCATTTTCAAAACGCTGAAAACAACGTTTTCACACTGCACCTGTCTAACTGCGGTTGCAGCTTTCTGACTGTGGTTTGGTTTTTCCAAAAAAATAAAAATTTGTAATAGCCACCGCACCTAGCTTATCGACACATTAATTTTAATCAGCTTATCAGCAGATTATTCAATAAGTTGCAGCTGCCCCAAACAAACATCCCAAACAAACACTTAGGCGCTGTTTGGTTCGGCTTCTGCTGCTTATTCAATAAGTTGCAGCTGCCCCAAACAAACACTTATTGTAAATCCAGTCGAACACCAGAAATAGGTTAGATGAATATGTCCTTAAGTAAATTCTAATATTTGCTTGTTTAGTTTATTAAATCCACTCATTGGATTTCACAAATTTAGCTTATGAAAAAAAATTAAAATATGTTTATGTCAAATACATCAAATCTAGATTTAATTTTAATTAAAGCAAATAATTTTTTAAATTTAATAATATTTAAATTCGATAAATATAAATTTAACCTACTTGACTAAATTCTATTTAACTTGAATCCTACCCCAGCCAAACACCCCTTGTTATGTGATGTCTGCTATCAGTTCTGGCTCAAATCATTTAAAAGATAAATAAATAATGCTTAAAATTAGCATTTCGTCGTCTCCTTGTCGCGATCGATTCCAATCCCGGATTCTACCATCAGGTTCGTGCTTATCTTGTTTTTTTTAGCGTTTTCGTAACACACATTAGCCGTAATACTTTTAATTGTGTTTCCTTGTGAACGACTCGCGTCTTCTGACGGAGAATTCGTAGATCAGCGTGCTTTATTGTGATGATATACTGATTCTTCGTCTGATTTCGATAACCGGCATATAGTTGGATTCAGGTATTTGATTTCTATTAGTTCTCTCATGTTGCCTTTTTTGTATGTTTAGCGAAGCGGATTGATTAGTCGGGGCTGGATGGCCTTTAGTTGTGTCGGAATGTTTGCAATTCCTACACCATGATGAGGCTTTAGCAGTCTTTGATGTGGACGAAAAAAGTCTGTGGTTGTTATTATAATGATTCCCCAACAAAGGTCGAAGTTACTATAAAATGCCATTTTTGAAATGAAGCTTTGACACCTCGCTGATTGGAGCAAATATTTGGTGCGGACACCGTAAATTTGGAGTGGAGGTATTCTGGTGGTATTGTGGACTGCAATACCACCAATCCACACCTATCTCATTCACACGCAATTTTTTCTCCGTTGATTGAGCTTTGCGATGGATTTTTGAAACGAGAGAGGAGGCAGTGGTTATGAAGATAGGAATTTTCCAAAATTTAAAGTTTGTAGCTAATTTTTCACAAGTGCTTGGAGAAACTTCACATAGCTGAAGGAAGCCAGGAACTTGTGAAAGAACTTACATACTCCTCCAAGCGGGAAACTTTTTTTGTAGTAAATTCATCGAGTCATGGAAGAGAGATACAAGGATTGTTTATGGTAATAGTATGACTTGAACAATGTTATAATAGCACATTAGAGTGATCTAAAATGAAATAATAAAAAAAATTGATAAAGTCTAAATTTAGTTATAAACTTCCAAATTTATTGATATTTCAAGTGTTATCTATGACGTTATTAAATGGCCCGATGGTATCTATCAAAATTCCTAGGTGATGAATTGTCATTTGGTGGGCTAAATTCTTGATAATCTTAAAAAAACTTTGTGAAAAATTGTATGTTTCATGCAAGTAGCATATGATTCATCTAGACGACCCCACTTAGTGGGATATAAGCTTGTTGTTGTATGCAAGTAGCATATGATAGCGGACAACCTCACTAACTGTAGTCATTTCAACTGTAGTTTAATCAGTCATAATACGATTGGTCTCATGCCAACTAGGGAATGGATTGTGTGCTGACACATTTATAATAACAATATAAATTGATACGCTAAGACTAATATATGTATTTTTTCAAAGTATTTGAGGAAAATAAATGCATTTTGTGACGCAATTCATGATGATTAATGTAGATTGATGTTATTCATTTATTAATTTTTATTTTAGACCCATTTTGAATTGTGTTTTTCTTTATATCTGTTAGTTTCATGAGGACTATCGTAACAAATTATCATATAATAAGGCTAGTGATTGTGTTGGCCATTTATGTCTTGATCCGACACAATGCTGGAATTAATCAAGATGTGAACGAACTTTCGGGTGGGGGAAAAATTTCTCAGCTATTCTATTTATATTACTAAAAGATTAATATTCAAATATACATGAAGGAGTCCCAAAAGAAAATAATTAAATTAACAAATAAAAATGTGCATCTTTCTGGTTGTTGTTCTCGCCTTTTATACACATTTATTTCTCTTATACTCATTTTGTTCAATTGCTTATAATCTAAAAAAATATTAAAACAATATAATGAGTTATCTAAAGATAACCCATGAGTAATCACACTTCTAAACTACAATAACCAACGGAGAAGAAATCAATATACATGCTGATATTTCATATCTCTATAAAAAATCATATAATATGCCAGTCTTTCATATTTTTATAAGAAATCTAATAATATGCTAAACTATATGCATGTATCAATTACTTTTTACTCAATAAAAAATATTCTAAACTACATGCATTACTTTAGTTTTACTTTTACTTTATACTCTTTATATGCACATCTGTCTCTGTAAAGATCACCGTCAACAAAGCCTAACACACCATTGACTGATATTATTCTGTCAGATCCCATTGGCATAGTGGTTAGCGATGTAAACATCACAATTTTCTAGGGTGGAAAGACCCATAGCTACCTCCTGATCGATATTTTCCCATCGGCACAGTGGTCAGCGATGTTGTCTGGGGAGGTAAACTCTGGTTTACTTGCCCCGGTTGGATTGTGACAATTTATTTGACAAGCTATTTCTTTAAATAAAACATTTTTCCTTGTAAAATCTTGCTATGATGAGTTCAATGATATGTTTTTGTAATAGTTGTTTTGGCTCTTTTTTTTTCTTTCTTTAAGGATCTAACAACCCATCTTTTGATGAATTAACATAACATCTTGAAGATACATATTATATTGCGTTACTTTTACTTTCTGTCATCTTCTCTCCGAAATCTCTTTTTTTCTACAATTCTACATGTACCCCACTTCAATTTGGTATTAAAGCAAATTTTTTTTGCATTCTATGAAAGATTTTGCTTTTATAAATGCGTTTTTTGATAATTTGCCACTTTCCTGTTTTATTTTTTGTTATTTTTCGCTAGAGAAAAGGGTGAGAGACAAAGAAGATGGAGTAAGAGAAGCTAGAGTGAGAGAGAAAGATATAGAGAGAGGGAGCATGACAGAGAGAGGGATAGAGAGAGCAAGTGAGAGAGGGGAAGATAAAGCAATAGAGAAAAGGAGATACAAGGATAAAGAATGAGAGAGAAAGAAAGAAAGAGATCAAGAGATAGAGTGTGTGAGAGAGAAAAAATGTCGATAGAGAGAGAAAGGGAGAGAATGGAAATGAGAAATGAGAGAAGGGAGAGGGAGATAGAGAAAGTGAGAGATAAAGAGAAAGAAACAAAGCGAGACAAAGAGGAAGTAGGGGAGGGAGAAAAGGGAGAAAGAGGAAGAGAAAATGATAACAAAGTAGAGTGAGAGATAGAGAGAGAGAAAGATGAGTCAACAAGGCAGAGAAAAAGAGAGGGAAAACATTGCAAAAATTGCAATTATAATTTTTTTTATTATGAGCCATGTACTTTAACAATATCATTGCCGGTCCCTATCCCAAATGTGAAAAGTGGAGGGTTACTTTAGGTAGTCGACAACCAACGTAAATCATGACATAAATTTTTTTGATCATTGTGTAAGTGCTAGGGTGTCCCTTTGAAGCGACGTACTGTATAGCCTGAATACAATGAAAAGTGTGCAAGGGCCGCTACATCAACACTAGGGTGTAATGTCAAATAAGCAAGAGTTTCCACATTAAAGACGAATGCGCGTAAAGAAGTTAGTCTATAAAATTAATGAAACTAATATTAGAATAAAATCTTGGAATATATGTACTCTTAATGATAAATTAATAAAATTATTTGATATTATGATTCATAAAAAAGATTAATATCTTATGTATTCAACAAACTAAATGGGTTGGAGAAAAGGCTAAGAAGATTGATAACTTAGGTTTTAAACTTTAATATTTTTGTAAGAGTCACATTAGAAATGGTGTAAGTGTAATTATAAATAAGAGCTTGAATGATAATGTTGTAAAAATTAATAGAGTTTGAGATAAAATTATAGCCCTTAAGATTATCATTGATACTAAAATTTTTAATATTATAAGTGCTTAGCTCCTCAAGTAGGTTTAGATATAGGGTCTAAAGATAAATTTTGGAATGAATTAGAATACTTAATACAAATGATACCTCTTGAAGAAACAATTTTTATTGGAGGAGATTTAAATGGATATGCCAGCAAAGCGGTAAAAGATTTCAAAAATGTTCACGACTACGGTTTTGGAGTAATTAATGAAGAATGTATAACTATTTAAGATTTTGCTTTAACGTATGATTTTGTTATTACTAATATTTTATTTAAGAATAGAGATGGACATCTTATTATTTATAAGAATGGATCTAATAAAACACAAGTTGATTATTTTCTTATGAGAAGAAGAAATCGTCGAGATTGTAAAGATGGTAAGGTCATTCCAAGTGAGGATTTAAGTACCCAACATCATTTATTTGTTTTAGATTTTAAGATGAAGAGTTGTAAAATAAAGAATACTAGGATCATCATCGTAGAATCAGATGGGAGAACCTAAAAGACACAAATAAAATTATTTTTATGAGAAATTCAAGATTTCAAAATTTGGGATATTCATGATGAAACAAATGCTATGTAAGATAAAATAACAAATACTATTAAACAAGTAATAAAAGATGTACTTGGAGAATCAAAAGAAAAAAAATTCTATAAATAAAAATAGTTGGTGGTGGAATAATAATGTGCAAGAAAAGATAAAATATAAGAAGTTATGTTATAAAAATTGGTTTAAATGTAAAAGCTCATAGAACTGAAAAAAATATCAAATGACCCGCAGTGAGTCTAAAAGAATAATTTGTGACACTAAAAATTTTGCTTTTAATGACCTTTATAATAGATTAAATACTAAGTAGGGTGAAAAATTTATATATAAACAAGCCAAACAAAGAAAAAAGAAAAGTAAAGATTTAACTTAAGTGTATTAAAGATGAAAATAAAAAAATATTTTTCTTAGAAAAAAATATTCCATAAAGGTGGGTGAGTTATTTTGATAATTTTTGTAATGAAATTTCTGAAAATACAATCGACCTTAGTGATCTTAATATCGTTAACAATAATAGTAATACATTTTATTTTTACCGTCACATTAGTTAAAAAGAAGTTAAGGAGGCTTTAGAGGAAACCAAAGGTGGAAAGTCTGTAGAACCTAATGATATTCCAATTGAATTATGAAAATATTTAGGAGATTTGAGGATTTCTTGGCTTACTAAACTCTTTAATATTATTTTAAAAACTAAAAAGATGCCTGAGGAGTAGAAGAAGAGTATTTTGGTCCCCATTTTTAAGAATAAAGGGGATGCACAAGAGTGTGAAAATTATAGAGGGATTAAGTTAATGTGTCATACTTTAAAATTATAGGAGAGGGTAATTGAACATAGTTTAAGACGTATTACAAAGATTTATCATAATCAATTTGGATTTATGCCAGGCAGGTTTACTATGGAAGCCATACATTTATTGAGAGGTTTGATGGAGAAGTTCAGAGATATTAAGGAGAATCTACATTTGATTTTTATTAATTTAGAAAAAGCTTACGATAAGGTTCCAAGAGATATCCTTTGGAGAGTTCTTGAGAAGAAAGGTGTTGATATGACTTATATTCAAGTCATTAAAGACATATATACTAGAGCTATTACTTGTGTTCGAACTGAAGGAGGATTGACCAAATATTTTCCTCTTCTGTTGGATTACATCAGGGATCGGGTTTAAGCCCATTCATTTTTGCTTTAGTTATGGATGGTCTTACTGGTCATTTACAGGAGGATGTACCTTGGTGTATGCTTTTTGCTGATGATATCCTTTTCGTGGATAAAACGAGAGAAAAAGTCCATAAAAAACTTGAATTATAGAGGTCTACATTGGAGTCTAAATGCCTTCATTTGGGTAGAACTAAAACTGAATACATGGAATGTAATTTTAGTAGTAGTAGCTCTAGTGACAAAAGTGTAAATTTGGGTGATCAAATTATTAAAATGTGTGAACGATTTAGATATCTCGGGTTTGTTGTTCAAAGTGATGGTGATATAGATGGAGATGTTAATAGTAGAACTCAAGTTGGTTGGTTGAAGTGGAAGAATTGTTAGGGCCTTTTATGTAATAAGAAAGTATCACTTAGACTAAAAGTAAAATTTTGTAAGACGGTGTGAGACCCGCAATGCTCTATGGCGCTGAATGTTGGCCTTTAAAAGAGTAGTATAATACTAAGTTAAGTGTTTCCGAGCTGAGAATGATTAGGTGGATGAGTGGCTTTACACTCAGGGACAAAATGCGAAGTGAATATATCCGTGATAGGGTTGGTGTAGCTTCTGTGACGAACAAAATTAGAGAAAGTCGTCTTAGATGGTTTGGTCACATTAAGCGTCGACCATATGATGATCCGATTAGGAGAGTAGATGTTTTAGATTCGACTTATGTTAAGAAAGGCAGAGGTAGATCTAGGAAGGCTTGAGCTTATTGTAAAAAAAATGATCTTAATTTATTAGAACTAAATGAAAATATGACACCAAATAGGACACAATGGAGAAAAAAGATTCATGTAACCGACCCCACGTAGTGGGATTAAGGCTTTATTGTTGTTGTTGTTGATAAGCCATGTACTTTATTGGTCACGAGTAAGAAAAAGTCTCACATTGCTCATACGTAAATATCCCAAATTATACAAAATTTATAGAATTTACATCCCTGTCCCCTTCCATAAATGCCTTCACATATATCTTCACTATAACATCCAATTTTTTATCCTTTTAAGTCTCTTTAATATCTTAACATTTTTCATCAATTTATTTAAACTTTAGTTTAAATCATAAATCCAATTTTAATTCTAGCCTTCAACCAAATTTTTAGAATCCATCCATTAAATTAACCATCTATGTCAATTCATGTTTATTTTAATCTTATCTGATTTGCCTCTCAATCATCCTAAAAAAATCCTCCACAAAATCCTCTTTACTCAAATTCAATCCAAAGTAATTTTATCCATTACTTGGTTTATTATTGCTCACATTAATTGTGCCAAGTATAATAAGTAATGTTTTAAAAGACAAAGATGCAAGATGGAGTTGTCATTGTGAATGGTTCAAGCTCTACAGATTTTATGTTTTAGACATTTCATAGAAAAAAAAAAAAGATTTACAAGTCAGATATATGGAAAAAAATGAAATAAAATCCAAAATTCAAATGCATAACAATTTCTTTCATATTCTAAATCCAAAATCAATATGACAAACAGTGCTTGGGAATATGATAGCTAAACAGCTTGGTACGTGGGCCAAACAAAAATACATCATACGAACATTTAAATATAAAAGATAAACTAATATTTAAATCCCTAAGATCTCAAAAGCCCAAACTATTATGCCATATGGATTATAAATATAAGAATAATTTTCAAATACCGCATTTTATAACATTTATTAGAGATCTTAGAGTGTTCGGCAAAGAGTCGATGCTTTCAACCTTGTCATTGAAAACAAACAGAAAAGCATTGATGAGTGTGCTTGTGGTCAAGATGAGGCATCGGTTGGCGAGTTGGTGGAGTTGAATAGATCCCAACGAGTTGGTGAGGGAGCAAAGTAGATGAGCTACAACAAGTTAGTGTAAGAGGAATTATGATTGAACAAGTTAATGCAGGAAGTGATTGTGCGCTGACAGGGGAGAAGCCGTGAGAAAGTGATTCATTGATTGCGAGCAAAGTAGATGAGCTACATTTATTGAGTGAACATGTTAGTGTAAGAGGAATTATGATTGAACAAGTTAATGCAGGAAGTGATTGTGAGCTGACGTGGGAGAAGTAGTGAGAAAGTGATTCATTGAATCGAATAAAGAGCTGTTTGAGTCCATTTAGTTTTTTTTTTCTCCCTACCGGGTTAAGTTATAATTTTTAGACTTTTTTTGGTTAGATTAAAGTGTAAAAACATGTTTTATTTGAGTTTGTGATAGCTTAAATTTTCCATTTCTTTAATTTGAGTAAACCTAAATTGTAGCGATTGCCCCTATTTATGGGGTGTAAAAGGTTCAACTTGCATGTTTTGGGTGAGGTGCCTTGTGTTGTAGGCTGAACTCTTCTCTTGTTTGCGTCGAGAAAGTTTTAGCTCATCTCAGCTCACATCACTTCACCTTGGGTGCGTTCAAGAAATAACTTTTAAAACATTGATTTAAAGCATCCTTTGTTTTTTTTTTCATGGAACACCTGCTGGTGGTGAGTAAAAGAATGGAAGAAAGAGAATTATGTCCTTATTTCTTTTTCAAGCTTGTTGAACTTCGCAGGAGATCTACTGCATTTCTTCTTAGAACAGAACATCAATTCTTTATAAGGCTATGATGAGTTTGTTTAGTCTATGGAAGCTTCTAATTATTTCATCTAGAAATGCTAGAAGTTTTCTAATCAGATGTATATCTATTGACTATGATTCTTTTGCTGGAATTCATGAAGCTACTTAACTGTTTGGAGAGATTTCACTTGTCTCACTCTTTGACGGAGAGTTCTTCCTCCCTCGAAGGAATTGAGTGCACCCTATTTATCGATGTTGATCTATGTAAGTAGAAATTTTGTTATATATTTGCAATTTATATTTATTAAGTATTAGCAATTTATCATATGCTATTTGATATTTTCATGGGGATTATGATGTAATAAGTCTTTTGGGATACTTTTAGTTGTCAGGCTTGTTCTATACATACTTTCTTATTCCAGTTAATGAATTCTTACAAAACATTTGTTGTTTCTCTACTTTTATTGTCCTGAAGATTTGATATCCCAATCCTTTAAAGAGTCGTTGTTAACATCCTGAGTATTCTCAATTAATCTTTCCTTTTCCTCTCTCATTCATCACCTTTTTTTCCTAAATCTCTAATTTTCTATAATTTCACTACATACCCTCCCTCAAAAGCATTTAAAACAAATATGAATTAACTTGTAATCACTCTTTTTTACATTTCAAATGTGCTTATGGATATCCACTTTGGCCTTAAAAACCTCTAACGTGTTTCATAATTTATCTTTTGGCATCATAATAATCAAAATATGCATGCATGTGAATACTAGTAAGATCTAAAGATCTTTTGTGGTTGAAGTCACACAATAAGCTTTAAGTACAACGATAGTCGCAACATAATGTATAACATCAAGTTGTTCATTTTGGTCCATATCATCCTCATAGGAAATAGTTTCTTGATCCCTAACATGCTCACTATTTTCATCTTTCAAAATTTTTGTTCATTTAGTTTCTTTCTCAATAAAAAAAAGTTTCACGGGACACTCAAAAGTCATATACACTATTTGATTGCAATAAAAATATAAGATAGATTCTCTAATTTGAGTACTTTTCTTATAAAGCGAGGAATTATTATTAAGATAATTTTAGAGCAAAGTGCCAAACTAGTCCCTTGATAATTTACATGGGGCCATTTTAGTCTCAGAGTTAATGAAAGTGTCAAATTGGTCCCCAGGCTAATAGTCCTCCGTAAGGATTATTTTAGCTCTAATTTAAAGAGTATGGGGACCAGTTTAACACTTTTTATAAACTCCAGGACTAAAATAGTTGGGGACTATCTTGGCACTTCTGTCTAATTTTTACAAGATCTTGAGTTGCATCTTATATAGGCTGAGTTTGGTCATGAATTAGTGAAGATTTGACAAACTTTAGTAGGGTTTAAGGTTTGGCAGCACTCCTAATGATAGAAGGCCTCCAAAATTGCTTGATCTCAATCATTTTTAATTCTCTGTCTAATTCTATTAGTGTGACATCTAGCTATATGTCCTCAAAATTATTTAGATAGTCATTAGTATGAGTTCTTTCTCTCACTGTATGAAGTTGATCAACTAATTGCCTTTTTAATGTGTAAATAACTATATTTGACTTCTTTATATTTCATATTTTTCCATATTCTAATTCTTAGTCCAATTAGGAAGGTATTTCATCCAACACTCCCAGCCAATCTTTTGATTGAATTTACCAATTTTACTTTCACAAAATGTATGCATTTGTGGTCATCCATGTGATACCAATAAAAGAATTATGTATTTTAGAGCTCCAATCTAAGAAGTCACTAGGACCAGATCTCCCATCAAAAGTTAAAGCACCAACTCTTTATTTATTTATTATTATTATTTTTTTGTAATGATATGCAATTTCTTATTCAAATTATTGATTAATAAGTCCAAGATCCTTAGAGTCACCACTGAAATAGTTGTCACATTGTTTTGAGCTAACTTCATATTTATCTAGGTTTATCTCTAGTTGTTAGAATTAACAACATTCATTAGGTTATATCCTGGTATAATGTAGAATTGCATTATGACATCGACGAGGATAATAAATTATCAATACTTCACTTTTAGGTATTTGATTTCAAATTTCTGGGATTACTAGCTGACGCGGGAGCTCTTTCTTCCACAGAATTTCATGGAATAGGCTAGAGGTGCGATTCTGTTCAGTTCCCGAGCATTCCTGTGATTGCGGGAAGTCCGTTATGTGTGGAATGCCGTTCCATTATTTATTTCAGCCAATTTTTTTTCTTATTTCTCTATTTCTAATTAGGTTAATTTTTATGAGGGAATTATATCTTGTTAATTTCTATTTTCTCAAACTTTGAGATTTGTTTATGTTTTTTGAAAATATTTTCTCCTGGTTTTCCCTATTAGAGTGTTGTATCCTTGAATTTACTTTTCGTGGTGTGTCTGTAACATGATATGATCGAGGTGGTGAATTTTCTAGATGTTTAAAGGCCTTCTTCTCTGTTGCAGTTGCTGCCTACGGTTGTTTGGCAGCAGATAAACCTGCTGAGTTCCCCAGTCAGCTTGCTGTCCTGACACTATTTATGCCTGATTTCAGCCGACATTCCTCCTCTTACTCCCGTTACCAATCCTACAGCTTAAGTACCCCTTGCTTGTATTCTCAAACACCTTCTAGAAGCCCTAGAACGGTGTCACTGGCAAGGGTGAAGGTTGGTCTTGTGGCATATTACTTGTTTAGTTGTTTGAGGACGAGAAGTTCTCTCACAAAATTTTTCCTTCTGTGCCCTAAGATTTTGTAATTGAACACTAATTTTCAGAACTCTCCTTCTCAATGGCTTATAAAGAGCTGATAGGGCTTCGTGTGGACCACTCTTTCTTGCTGAACGTGGAACTTCTTAAGCTAGTTCGAAAGATTTCGTCTTAATTGATGAAATGACATGGCGAACAGTTCAATTTTAAGGGAGATGCTAAAACCAAATCAAGGAACAAATAAAACTTTTGGGTATTCCTTAGCAATTATTCCGCCGAAGTGTTGTGAGAGTGTTGAAGGAGTATTGGAGGCAGATGACATTTTCTGCAATTTGTAGGGGCTGGTGAAAGCAGCTTGGAAACAAAGATTTTGTGCTCAGTAGCAAGGAATCGTTATGATGACTACAATAATTTCTTGCAGCAGGATCATCAATTGAGAACAAAAATAGAGCCATAGTTGTTCCGACTTCCTAGAGTGCAGGAGCCATGAGTGTGGACGGTCTTTATTTCACAAAAATAGAGCCATAATTTCACTCTCTTTTGTTGCTTACGAAGATGTTTTAGCTTATAGAGACACAATTCAGAAGTTTCAAGCGACAACTATTGATATTCCTCCTTGTATTGTCATGGTTTGGAATGATTTAAGATAAATATTATGTATATATTTAGCTGAATAGGTGGAGACATTTTAGAAGGGATGAGATGATTTTGAATTTTAACTTGAACTCAACTTTAAATTAGAATTTTGAAATTATAACCACTATTTAATGTTGAATTTGAAATTGAATTCAAATGTAAAATTTGAATTAATGATAAGGACTAAAATTCGATGGCTTTGGTTTAGAAAGAATTTTGTGAAAGAGGGTGTAAATAAAATTAATGGACGAGACTGATTGTTTCCAGTCGAGTAATTGGATACAATAGTGGGATGTTCCTCCTGATGCATCAAACACATTGTTTGTGGAAGGCCTTTTTGCTGACTATACACGAAGAGAAGTTTTTTGTATATTTCATCTATTTGTGGGTTTCCAAGAGGTGAGACTTGTGTCCAAGGATTCTAAATATACTGGAGGAGATTCGTTTGTGCTGTGCTTTGTTGATTTTACTACACCTAGCCAGGTTGCGATCGCATTGGATCCATTGCAATCTTATTATTGGATGAACATGATCGAGAGTTGACATGTTTGAAGCTGCAATTTGCTCGCTTCCCTGGTCAACGTTCATCTGCTGGGCCTCGTAGTAGGCGTTGATTTTTTGGAGTTGTATTTGATGCAACATAGTTGTTTTTTGGTGTTATTTATTGATGGAAAATTTTCTCCTCGCTGAGTATTTTATCGTTGCATGTAATTGTTCTATTGAATTCCATTTTCCATGTTTCTCCAAAAGGCTCCTTTTCGTATCGACATTTCATGTGAGAGATGCTGACCTATTAAATTTCCTTCACAGGTTTCTCTCTGTAGATTTCCAGACTTATCTACTCCACTAGAATTCTTCTTGCAACAAACCTTCTTCGGAGCTTTTTCCAGTCGTAGGCCTACCTCTAGAGCTTTTTCCCGCACAGGCCCTGCTCTAGAGCTTTTTCATGCAATAGTCCCTCCTCCGGAGCTTTCCCCTGTAGTAGCCCTCCTCTTGAGCTTTTCCTTGCAACATACATTTCTTTGTAACTTTTTCCTACAACAAATCTATAATTTTTTTCCACAACAGACCCTCATCCGAAGCTTTTTCCTGCAGTAGGCCCTCCAGATTTTT
Organism: Phalaenopsis equestris; assembly: GCF_001263595.1. Taxonomy (NCBI): domain Eukaryota; kingdom Viridiplantae; phylum Streptophyta; class Magnoliopsida; order Asparagales; family Orchidaceae; genus Phalaenopsis; species Phalaenopsis equestris. The sequence goes on from NW_018164677.1 coordinate 99,288, forward strand.
TTTTACAGATCATACGCTGCAGCTTTCCTTGTAGGTTGTCTATTTCCTTGGAAACTACCCTGCAACATTGGCTATAATAACTTTTCGCCTACCTACGAACGTTGTAGAAACTGCAGTCCAAGACAATCGCAGTCAACTAAAAGTCAGTTTTTTCTATAGCTTGTCTACTTCCTTGCGAATTCCTCTACAACATTATCTGTAAGAGTCTTCTGCCTATCTATATATACTGCAGAAATTGCAGACAAAGACAACCACCGTTAATTAGAAGTCAGCTTTTCTTATAGGTTGTCTACTTCCTTGCAAAATTTCCTGCAAAATTACCTATAGGAGCCTTCTGTCTAACCACAGACACTGTAGGAACTGTAGTTTGTGATGAAAACTTAAAGTTCTACTTCATGAGATCTCCCTCGTCCATTTTTCGATATTTTCAAATACAAGTTGAATATGATTTTCAACCAAGTTTCAACTTGAGGGGGAATGTTAAAAGTTATATTAGTAAATAATTTATTCTTGTTAAAAGTTACGAGGTTTGGATTTATATTTGGATTGGATTTATTTCCTTGGTTGGATTTATTTCCTCTTATTTTAAGCTTTCTTATTTTATGTTGTTTCCTTTTATCTCCAAGTAATTATTATGAATTAATTAATTGGATTTATATTTGGATTGGATTTTTTTCCTTTCTTATTTTAAGCTTTCCTATTTTATATTGTTTCCTTTTACTCCAAGTAATTATTATGAATTAAATAATTGGAGATATAAGTGTTATACTTTTTTTCTATGTTATTATTATTTTTTTTATGTTTCTTATTATAGGATTCATATAAGGACATTTATACCCACTTTCCATATCAATAAAGTAATTCTGAATTTCAACAGTTTCAGTGATCCTTTAACTGCATATCGGGAAACATTTTTATCTATTTTATTTTAGATTTTCTGAGACTATTTTTTATTGAGCAGCATTCATTAAATGTTTTGATTAGAAGTATTGGTGCCAAAAATTTGATGCTTGAAGTCTAACTCTATACTTAACAAGAAATTATTGTCTTATTCTGTTGTATGAGGTATACTGGCATGATTTGAAATCCGTGAAAACACGTGCTGTTTTGACGTTGTCTTTTCATGTCTTGCTAGTCTGCATTGACATATTATGTTTCTTACTAATTGAAACTGTAGCTATAATGAATTTGAATTACATAGATAATTTGTGCAGAGACTGAATCTATGACCTGTTTCCTTTATTTCCTCGAATAGCTGATGTAATTTTTATCAGCTTTTCCAATTCTAAGCGGTTTGCTTATACTTTTCTGCACTTTATCAGTAAGTTGTCTGTCATTTTCAGGCAAGAACTTCTAATGTAGTTTTTTTTCAGGTTTAATTTCCAATATGAGCAACGAGCCTTCTAGGACGGGATCTATTCCTACATTGATGGTAAGTTCCTATGAAACCCTTGGGAGTTGAGGAACATAATTTTTGATGTATTTGGAGTACCTTTTCTCTGTTGTTCGCCTTTTGTGCTCATACACATTATATAGTCTCCCGACTACTAAGAAGTGTCTAATTTAGTCCCAAATATTTAGAATTTAGTCTCAGACTTTTTAAATGTGCTCCAAATTAGTCTTGAATCATTTTATTCGTTAAATTTGATGGTGACTTGCATGAATTGAAGGATATTTTCATCTTTTGTTTAATTATTCAAAAATTATGTGGTTTGTATATATATCTCTTTTCTTATTTGTTGCTGAATAGTTATAATCTTTAATTTGCATTAATAAATCGCTTCACAAGTCACCACTTTTTTTCAAATGAAAATTTTTAAAATAATCAAGAATTGTGCAATAAGAGCTCACTCAATCTAACATTATATATATTATTCGATTTCAATTGAATTTTTGATTTGAATATTATTTATTAGAGAATGTGTTTTAAAATAGTTAAAATTAACTTGTAAAACTAATTAATAAATTTATTTGTGTTTAAAATATTATGTATGTGAATGTGATTGATAGAATTACCCATGGTGAGTTTTATTCGTGAAGTTTGCAAATAGATAAACTTTCCCTTCAAAACGTGAAAGGAATTGTTAAAATTTAATGAAAAATGTGATGCAGGATTAATTTAGAGCACCTTTTAATAGTCTGAGGCTAAATTGGAGCATTTTAAAACTCGGGACTAAATTAGAGCATTTTAAAACTCGGGACTAAATTGGAATCTTCTTACTAGTCAGGGGATTAATTTGGTGTTTTACTCTATGCATTATCTAATGCTGACAATCTTTATTAGGTTTCTGTTGTAATGGATGGAATAAGTTTGGTTTATGAAGTGCTTGAATGCTGCATTGTTTTAGCGAATGTGTACGTGGCGGTCCCACGGATAATTTGACAATCCTTAACATATGGTTCCTCCAGCACTTGACATTTACTTTTTGTTAATGTTATTTTGAAGAATTATGCTGTTCAAAAGATTTGTCAAATTTTTAGCTTCACAATTCCCGCATTAACAGCTTGCAATTGCAGATTACTGTTTATTACATGAGACTCAAACTTGAAACTTTTGGAACCTTACCAATTATATAATGCAGTTTATTATGCATGTACTAGTTTTTAAAATTTTCCTATATTGCCATATGCTAATAATTTTACTTAAAAATCATAATTATTCCATATTTGATATCTGGTTTTACACAATTGGTTACTTTGACCTTCCGTGGTTTAACTTCTTGCCTGCTTTGCAGCAAGATAAGCCGTGGTTTAGCATTTTCCTGTTTTTTTCCGGGATAAGTTGTTGCAAAATTGACAGATGTTTTTGGTTGAAAGATGGTGTTATGCTGGTTTAGCCTAAAGACAATTTAGTCTTTTATTGACCTAAGGGCAATTGAGGTTTTTATTAACGTAAGGGAAATTGGGTCAATTTTTTTTTTATTGTTTGGCATAAAGAGACCTAACAGGTTTAGTATTGGGCACACGAGATTATGTACGGATCTTAGGTTTAGAGTTTAAGAGATTTTCTACCTCTCGAATTGTAGGAATTGAGAGAGATCGCCTATTTTTCGAATTATAGGTGTTTATTTTTTATTTAAGTGTTGGATGTTTTTACAATAAAATGTGTTTGCCCTAATTTCTATGGAAAATCATCTCGATTTATGGGTTGAATCGCCATTAGTTTTCCTAGCCGCGTTCGCTTAGGAATGACAGGAACACTGTAATAACTGAATTTTAAATAAAAAAATAATAATAAGGGAAAATTTGAAACGACGATAAGGGTCGATATAATCCTTAGATTGTTTCACATTTAGCGTCACACACCCCATTCAAAACAATCGAAATCAAGAACGAGGGAGCAAGAGGGAGAGCAGAGAGATCGAGAAAAGAAGAAAATTTGAGAAGGAAGAAATAGAAATAGGAGAAGTCGACATGCCCTAATTCAGAAGAAGAGGCGTGGGCTTAGGTGACATTGCGTCACTCTTTGTCGAAGCCAGAGAAGAGTTGAAGCATCCTTACTACGCGTGCGACATCGCTATCCTACTTAGGAAGGCGATACTGAAGCACCCTTATCGTGCTAGAGAGATTGTCATACCCTAGCCTAACAAAATTGAAGAGCGAATAAGAAGAGAAGGGAATTCGAGCGGCTTCGTGCGTTGTGCTTGCATGTGGTAAGAGTCGAACCTCGTGTGCAGAGAAAGAGGAAGATGATCACGCGCTGCTCTGTTGGGTCGTGCCAAAATCGAAGGAAAGGAAGAAGGGAAGACTCTGCATGCGCTAGGCCTATCGATCGAATCATATAAGGTGAATTTAACACTCTTTTATTTAATAAGAATTATACATATAGGTTACTGTTTAAATATTAGATTTAAGTGCATTTAATATCGAAATTGAAGATATTAAAGTTTTGAATTTGTAGGAGTAAGGTGACAAGAACTCCGTGTATGAGGGAAGAGGAAGAATCGCGGGCGTGAAGTAAAGAGCCAAAGCTTAGCGAAACCCTAATTTGCGAGTTAAGATAAATTTGAAGAGGAAGAATCACGGGCGTGAAGTAAAGAGCCGAAGCATAGCGAAACCCTAATTTGCGAGTTAAGATAAATTTTTTTGTTATAATTGTTTAGCGAAATTTTATATACATTAAATTGATATATATTTAATATGTTAATATTAACTTATGTTAAATTGAGGTCAGGGAGTCTATCAAGAAAACTTTGCGTGCAAGTAAGGGAGGAGATCGACCTGAAAGAATATAAGGAAGTATAGAAGAAGGTTATTCAGAATTGAAATTGATAAAAAGGTTAACGATTCAGTGAAATGTATGATTAAGCTAATAAAGAGATCTACTAAAGATTGAGATTAGTAAATATGACTTAAGTTGCAGTAATTTTCTTTTTTTTAAAATATTTTTGTTTGCATTTTTATTTGTCTTATGCTAATGCAATTACATTTGATTCTTCATATCATTAGTCTTAAAGTATGCATGTTAAATATAGCTGCATAATAGTTTAGATTAATAATATATCAAATTGTTGCATGACCAGATACATATAT
>NW_018164677.1:103848-104174 GCF_001263595.1 Phalaenopsis equestris
TATATATATATATATATGTCTTTGCTTCTGTTGCTTTATTGTTTGCACTTTTAGCTGTCCATTGGTATAAGCACACACTTTTGGGTGATCTTCTATAGAGATAAAGGATGTAAAGTATATTTTTTGGAGCTTTTTGTTTTGTGGTATACTTGTAATTGTTTTGAAGACCCTTTTTGTGTTGAGTTGTACTTTTGGTGGTGGAACCCTTTTGAGTGTGTAATGTTTTTGAGTTTTTGTAGTGGGATCCACCTACGACACAATCTTGTACCTTTTGATTTGGTGAAATAAAATTACCTATGATTTATATATATATATATATATATATA
>NW_018164677.1:104215-129797 GCF_001263595.1 Phalaenopsis equestris
TATATATATATATATATATATTTATTTATTTTTTTTGAAAAGCCGAAGGGCTGATTTTATTGAAATAAAGAAGATACATGAAGGTTGTATCAGAGGGCCCAATAGAGACACCCTACCCATACGATACTCAGTATAGTAATATCCCAACTAAAAGATACATATAAACTCAAAAAATAAAAAATTTGCAGAAAACAAGTAGCTGTGGATGAGCCAGTTTAGTCCTGCCCCTTCCTTTAGTTTTAGGAGCGGAGTCAGATAACAAACTTTGAAGTGTTGGGCCATTGCCCAGAGTAACCAAAATATCATCCATTAAGTTTCCAAGTTGGAGTGTGTCCCCAATCTTCTTCTTCCGTCGAGAAGTTTAAACCTGCCATTCTTCATCAGAAGACTGACTCATGTGATCCTTGGTCTGATTAGATATTAGAACCGCAGTAGAATGAAAGACAGTCGTTGCTACAACGATTGGTTCCAGTGTATGTGAAGTATGAATTGTCACCTCTGCACTTGATGCTTTCTGAATCGTAGCTGCGGGGTTATCCTGATTTTCGTTCTGAACATTATCCATTGTAGTATGGTCGGGAGAGGGTTTTCAGGGGCAGACACCAACTCCTATCTTGTGGTGATTCCCTCCTCAGGTTGGCTGTTATCAGGTTTGTTGGGAGCGCAGACACGTGTGGTGCACTAACAACTTGTTCTTGCTTTTGACTATTAGTTCTCAACTGTGGATGCAATCTAAAACATTTCTCTAGTGGGTGTTCAAACATCTTGCAGTGCTTACAGTAGTAAAGTTTTTGTTCCATAATGATTTTTTGCCAATAACCATTGTGAGCACTGCCGTTGAGGAGCATAAGCACTTATAATATTAAAAATTTTAATATCAATGATAATCTTAAGGGCTATAATTCTATCACCAACTCTATTAATTTTTACAAGATTATCTTTCAAACTCTTATCTATAATTACACCTACACCATTTCTAGTGTCTCTTACCAGAATACCAAAGTTTAAAACTTAAATTATTAATCTCCTTAGCCTTTTCTCCAACCCACTTAGTTTCTTGAATACATAAGATAATAGTTTTCCTATGAATCATAATATCAACTAATTCCATTAATTTACCATTGAGAGTGCCTATATTCCAAGATTCTATCATAATATTAGTTTCATTAGTTTCATAGACTAACTTCTTTACCCGTATTCGCCCGTAATATGAGAACCCTTGCTTATTTAACACTACACCCGGGCGCCGATGTAGCGGCCCTTGCACACTTTTCACTGTATTTAAGCTATACAGCGCGTCTCTTCCAGGGGACGCCCTAGCACTTACACAATGATCAAAAGGATTTATATCATGATTTTTTTCGACAAGTTTTACGCTGGTTGTCGACTACCTAACACAACCCTCCACTTTTCGCATCCGTGCTTGGGACCGGCAACGACAGTGTTAAAGAAGTGGAGGAATGCTTCGGGCCTTTTGTGTGATAGAAAAGTACCGCTTAGACTGAAAGGAAAATTTTATAAGACGATGGTGAGACCTGCAATGCTCTATGGCGCTGAATGTTGGCCTTTAAAAGAGAAGCATAATAATGAGTTAAGTGTTGTCGAGATGAGAATGATTAAGTGGATGAGTGGCTTTACACTTAGAGACAAAATGCAAATTGAATATAATCGTGATAGGGTTAGTGTAGCTCCTGTGACGAACAAAATTAGAGAAAGTTGTCTTAGATGGTTTGGTCACATTAAACGTCGACCATCTGATGATCCGATTAGGAGAGTAGATGTTTTAGATTCGACTTGTGCTAAGAAAGACAGAGGTAGACCTAGGAAGACTTGGGTTTATTGTATTAAAAATGATCTTAATTTACTAGTACTAAATGAAAATATGACACTAAATAGGACGCAATGGAGAAAAAAGATTCATGTAGCCGACCCCACGTAGTGGGATTAAGGCTTTGTTGTTGTTGTTGTTGTTGTTAAACCATTGTGAGCAGAGCTAAGCCAGACTTCTTCTACATCTGGTAGTGTAATATCTATTTCAATCAAAATCCTTACAGTAGAGGGCCTTGAGAAATGAACTGTGGGTAAGTCTACCTGTAAAAGTTTTCCAAGGATAGTCCCAATTGCATATAAGATAGGTAGTCAAAGAAATGAAGCTTGAATTCAGGTAATAAGAACCAGATAGACACAAATGAGGGTTCTTGACTGGGATCAAAATTAGGTGTCCATTTGAGCAATTTCATATGTTTGCTCTCTATTGTGATGAATTTGTTTGAGAAAATCCTTGTGTAATCTTTTTCTATACTCAGCTGTATCATAACATATTTTCCGTCAAAATGACCCACCTGCCAGACCCCAAATAGTTTGAAGTCTTCAAACATCTTTCTTTTAATTTCCATCTTTGGGCAACCTAATTGGAACTTTCAAACTAGTGTAAATTTGTATTTTCCCGCACGAGTTGAAATTTCAGCATCAGAGAAGAATATTGCTGGTTTGCTCGCCTTTTTCTCAACTTTCTTAATGAGATTGCAATCTCCATGTCCTGCAATAGAATCATGATATATCTGCGGGTATATCAAACTATCTGCAGGGTGGAAATGAGAGCTGCATTGTGAACCACTGTAACATAGGAGGGTTTGGTGGGGTTATCACCGGCGAGGGCGGCGGCGTATGAATCCCTGAGGCCATTAGCGTGCTTCACACAAGCACCGCAGGAGATAGGGCAGTGCAGCGGACGACAACAGAAAGCACCGCAAGACTGCGACAGCGACAACGAGCAGCGTCGACAACGACGTAGCCAACAGAGGCCAAGCCGAAGAAGCTTCTGTCGAGATGGAACGGGGAGGAAGACGAATCAACCTACAGACGGAGCCGAAACCGACGTGCGGGCCTGCGAGCAAAACGACAAAGCGTAAGGAGTTATATCAGGAACGAAAACGATGCCGTACGAGCCTGCGATTGACGACGCCGGCGAGCCTGCGAGCAAAAGGGGTTGTTGTAGACGCGAACCAACGTCGACTATGGAATGAAAGCAGGGATTTTCAACGTCGGAAATCGCCATGGTTAAACCTTAGCAGAGCCCGCGTCGTTGCCATTTTTGATTTTTTTACCATATATATATGTCACATTATTACTTTACATTTATAAATTTTTTGTAAATGTGTATATATCAGTTTATTTCATGATTTATAGATTTAGTAAGATTGCATTTATTCATTAATAGATTGATGTAAAATGTCTAATAAGAGAAGAATGTAAGTGATGAATAATGAAATAACTTGTATATGAATGCTTGTATGTATATGCTAAGAGGAGTTTACCCCTTTATGACACAAACAGGGAAAGCCAGTGTACCAGTGCGCGTAGATGTTTTCCTACCACCACAGATTATTGTGATGTTTAGATCGCTAACCACTGTGTTGATGAGAGAATACCAGCCAGGGGTGAGTAGACACCTTTTCACCTCAGATAATCGTGTAAATTAGATTACCAAGTGCTGTGACAATGCGATAATATCGATCATGAGCATATTAGGTTATGTTTTGATGGTGCTCCTATTACAGATGTAAATGCTAATAATATAAAGTAAAAGTAAAGTTAAGATTAAATATTGAAGAGTAATTAAAGTAAATGCATATAGAGGTTTTAGATTATTCTCATTTAGTAAATATCATGGACACATACATTAAATTATTATAAGATGTCATATAGTAGTAATGTATGAAAAACTTGTATGCATATTATTTTTTTTCCTTGGGTTACTGTAGTTTAGAACTGCGATTTCTCTCGTGTTAAGATAACTTATTTTGTTGTTTCAATATTTTTTTCATCTTTTAAACTTTTAAATACAATGAATAGTAGACGACCTAGTATGTATAGAAGAGAACAACAATCAGAAATATAAAACTTTTACTTGCTAATTAAATTACTTTCTTTAGTGTCTATTTCATGAATATTTGAATACTAAACGATTGGTGATAGAAATAAAATAATAGAATTTAATTCCAACGTCCAATGGTCTATTCCCGCGTTGGTTAATTACAAGCCTCAAGTCAGATCATGACAATCACGACGTAAAACAAGAGTATTGCTTGTGGTTTGCTCGCTGGGAAGGAACGAGGGGATTGGAAATCCTACCTTACAACTGCAATAGCTAGTGAGCATCTATGGGATAGCGGCGTATGGAGCCTCTGTAGACACGATCCTTCTCCTCCTTTAATTAGGAGGTGATAGAGTCATGATTACCGAAGTTTGTGCAGAAGGCAACGACGGGATCACGGCTTATAGAGACTTGAAATTTCATTTTTTCTTCTCACGCTCTGATTTAGTGATCGCAACATGCAGAGACTTGAAACTCGCATGCTTGTTGGGAGGGCGGCGACATATCTTTCGTCTCCTATGAAGACCAACGAGTTAAGCTTGATGGGAAACATCGAGATTCGAGCCAATTTTTCCAATAATCAGTGGGAAAATTAAGGCTTACCCTAATTCTAGAAAAGTCACAATTTGAGCCAGTTGACTGCGATCAAACGAAAAAAAAAAAAGTTCCGATTCAAACCAACTACGGGATCGCAACATAAAGGATTTGAAAACTACAGGAAGTAATAACATCCAAAAAAATAGATGATCTGGAGGAGAAATTGGAAGAGCATGTATGCCAAATCAGCCCTAGAATGGAGTGTTTCTGATTGATGTAGGGGCGATTTATGTCCATAGAGGGGTGATTTTCTTCCATGTAGATCAGATTTACGGTCCTGAAAGAAATGATGAAGAAACTGGTTAAGTTTCACGCAAATTTGTAGCCGCCTGTAGAAGGATCGAGCAGCGATGTTAGGAGTGGACTCGAGTGATAACACTTGGAAGGAATAATCCAACATCGAAATAATTGGAACGAGCTTCAGTAGGTAGAGTGGGATGGTGTGTGATTCAAGGTTAGAGAAGACCGATTTGAAGAATTTTCGCCTGAATCAGGGAACTATGGTTGGTGAGACACCGACAGATGGCTTCATCTAACTGCGTCGACACCTTTTGTTACAGTAGCCTTGTGGGCAGAAGGCGAGGCAGGAGCCTATGGGGATAGGTAGGCAGACTATGGGGCGAGCTAGACTTATGGAAAGAGGAAATCCAATATGAGTCACAAAATAAAATCCAACCCCTACTTCATGGGCAGAATGAACTTTGGTTGAGAGAATTGGTAAGGCAACTCACGCATAAGGAAGTTGAATATGCCGATCTTCGAGGAGAACACACACATGGGTGGGTGTACTTGGTGGAGCGATATTTAACAGTGAGTTGGCTAAATGGTGTGAAGAAGCTCATGGCGGTAGGGTTATGTTTGGAGGGGAAAGCTCTAGCATAAGTTCAGTGGAGAATGTCTAAATACCTGATTTGCTCATGAGAAAAAAATTAAGGATTGCTTGTGGAACGTTTTGGAGTCATTCGGGAAGGAGACTTACACAAGCAGTTCCTTGCATTAATTCAAGAAGGGTCTGTCATGGGGTATAGGAAGTCGAGCTCTTGTCAGGATGGTTGAGGGAGATTTCTAAAGTGGTATTGAAGCGAAATTTCATGAAGGGTCTAAAGCCCGAATTATTTGTAACATTTTGATTATTGAGACTGCGGAGATTTGGAAAGACCATGGAGCCAACCCATGTAACATCCCGTTTTAGTTACCTAGGGGGAGGGGAAACAAAAATAGATGGAGAATAAACGAGAAGGTCTAGAAGTCGAAGAGGGAGGAGATGAACTGAGAGGGTTGAGAAGCCGAAAGGATACGTTTGTGTATGAATGACGCGGTAGAGACGAGTTTTACTTACTTGAGATTCGAGCTGCAGGTGTCAACTAGAGGAGACATCAAGCAGCTCTCGTGAGGAGTGAGCGTAGAGGAGGCAGAGGAAGAGGATGACGAAAGAGGAGTTTCCTTGCGTGCGTAAGGGCTTCGTTCATGCCCTAGCCAACCATCGAAGAAGAAGAGCAAAGGAAGAGGCATTGCGTTGAGAAGAGCCGACGGGTTGAGTTCGTGGATTCGTGCGGGAGGGAGTCAAAGCCAAACTCTGGATCCAAATCTCTCGTGCAGAAGAGGTGTTCGAGTTGAAAGAGAAGGGAAGAAGAAATTCGTGCCAGCTGGACCGAGCTTAGGAGAGAGCGAAGTTAAGGGTTTAATAATATATTAAATGATAAATTTATGAATTTAATATATTATTAATTACTAATGATAAGGTTTAATTAAGTTAGGACTCAAGTTAAAGAAGTTTAAGTTCTGGATCGAGGGCAAGGTGGCGGCAGCAAAAAATGTTAGGACTTGATTTATCAAATCTGTAAGATAATGCTACATAAAATGAATTTAAATGTGAATAAATAATAATTAGAATTATATAATTATGAAAATTTAAATCTTAGATAATGTAAATTTAATAGATAATTAAAATGATAATTAATTAAAGTTTTGTAATATAAATACTATGCTTATTTTAGGCTTCCAATTTTATAAGAATTGACATTAAGACAAGTCAAATAACAAATTAATTGATTTTGAGGTGGGTACTCATACTTTTCATTTATAGTGATATTTTGTTTCTTCTCAACCATTTTGTAATTAATGATACTTTCACATACTTTATTTGATTTTTATTTATTAGTCACATCATTATGAATATTATATGCTTGTAGCTACTTATTATCATACCTTACTTACAGTTATATATATGTATGTATGTATGTATATATATATATATATATATATATATATATGTATATATATATGTATATACATATGTATAATATATATACATATATATATATATATATGATAAAAAGAGCAACTCGTGGCTCCTTACGCGTTAATAATTAAAAGATTACAGATTTGGGGAGGGATAGTGGATCCCTGTCTAATACAAGACAAAAACATTAGAGTTCTAGGGGCTCCACTGTCTACAGTATAACTCTACGCAAAAAACAAAAATACATGTAAAAGCACAAAACATATACAAAAACAAAATGTATACCCAAAATTTACATGTATACCAATACCCATGTAAACAGTAATTATGGAGTAACAGTTTGAAGTAGAGTGTGCAATCTCCAACATAAGCAGCAACAAGGTCGAATCAATCTTGCATTCGGTGAACAGAATAATATCTGCATATTCAAAGTACGACCGCGTTCTGCATTGTTTACAGTTAGGAAGACAAATAAAATAAGTTTTCATATAGATCTTGAGACAAAAATGCAACACAAATGAGAGCATCGAAGCATTCCAGTATTTTCCAACCTCCATTCTATCAATGGAAGGCAAAACCAGGCAAATGCATCTGTCCTCTAAATCTCCAAAACAACAAGTCAAATTGGTAAAGAGATTAGAAACAACAACATCACTAATTCATCTGAAAGATAAAAGCTAGACATATAAAACCCAATTCAGCACAAAATCTAACAAACATAAACTTTGCAAAAAGTGTCCTTGAGAGTCCTTCCAAGCCTCAATGAAGTAGACTAAAACAGTTCCACCAGAGACAAAATCCAACAACCAAATGATCCAAATAATAATTCCAGATAATTCCAATAATAATTCCGGCAGGAGGCACTACCCTGGAGATGTAGCCAAATCCAACTAAAGAAAGCCCCACAATGTAAAATAATCCGGAGATATAAAACAACTGGCCCAAAACAAAGTTAAAGCCAGGTCCAACAAACCAAAACCTGACGCAGTAAATCCAATGAATAAAAGCACAGTCCAAAATATGCGAAACTTATTAGGCATCCAACATATGAGGCATCCAAATCATGAGGCATCCAAATCATTACTATGAGGCCATGAGCCGAAGCAAGCTTAATATCTAACATATGAGGCATCCAAATCATTACTTATGAGAGTATGTAACATAGGTGGGGGAGTAATCCCCACAATAGCACTTTGAACACGCCATTTTGCTAACCAATCCGCAAGTTTATTCCCTTCTCTATAAGTAAAAGTGAAACGAATATTAAGTTGTTGCCGCTCTATCATCTGCCAAATCCTTCTTATCAAGGATATAATATGCTAAGGGGGTTTAAGCTTAGTCATTAAAATGTTAAACAAGGTTTCAGAATCTGTTTCCAAAATAATATCATTAGTGTTGAGTAACAACAATTTGAAGTGCAACAAGCACAACATCAGCCTCAATCTCCAGAGAAGAGTTGGCAATAGAGGGGAGACAAAATAAGCAATACATTTATCATGATTATCACGAATCAGCCCACCCATACCCGTATAATCATAAGAATAACTCCCATCTATATTAAATTTATTCTAGCCGTGGGTGGGAGGTTCCCATTTAATCAAAATGGGCATCCTACCTTTTCCTATAGTAGTAGGAGCAACACAAGAAATTCTCCAAGCTTTTTGTAAACAAGCCACAGCTAAAATAGAAATTTTAGGAGTATGACACTGTGTTTCATATTTATGATTATTCCTTGCCATACAAATGAACCATAAGATAATAACACGAAAATAATAGTGCTTCTTGAAGGTAGGGTCGAAATCCTTCCAAATACTAATAACAGTTTTAAATGTCAAGCTTATGGGCCAGGTAATACCAAAGTAGCAACCAATGTAATGCCAAACCTCTTTAGCAAAGGGGCAATAAAAAAATAAACGCTTAAATGATTCAACACCTTTTTACATGTATAACAATAAGAAGCCAGTTTCAAGCCTTGCATTTTCAAATTACCATCAAGAGGAAGCAGCTTATGAAAGTATCTCCAAATCAAAAAAGATATAGAAAGAGAGATGTATTTGTTCCAAGTGTAAGCATGCCATTTCCAAGGTGTAAAAGAATGCAATTCCGTCTGCAGTAGTCAAGTAACAGAGGATCTAGTATTATGCTTCCATAGAGGGACATCCTTATCTTGTTCACATATAGGTATAATAGCAATGGCATGAGCAACTTCACCCACTAATGAATTTAGCATTGCTAAATTCCAACCCCCATCAATCCAGCAATCCGAGACCATCAACTTAACATCATAACTGTCAGTAGACATAGTAGAAAATTTCGAAATGCCCCAATCATCATTCCAAAAAGATATACTGCCATCCCCAAGTTCCTAAAAAATAAAGTGAGAAGCAACCTCACGCGAAGAAATAATGGCTTTCCAAAGCTTAGAATCCCCCACTCTCCACTTAACCATGGATGGATGCATCGAAATGCCCCAATCATCATTCCAAAAAGATATACTGCCATCCCCAAGTTCCTAAAAAATAAAGTGAGAAGCAACCGCACGCGAAGAAATAATGGCTTTCCAAAGCTTAGAATCCCCCACTCTCCACTTAACCATGGATGGATGCATATTTTTACAATATTTATGCAGCATATATTTAGCCCATTAAGAGTCCCCCAAAAGAAATTTGAACCAAAGTTTGCACATGTTAATATCAATATTATGTTGCAGAGTTTTAAAACCAAGGCCACCAGCACAAAGAAGCTTGCAATTATACTACCAATTAGTCCAACTCTTAGAGGATCTTGAGTCCTTCCAAAGAAATTTATTAAAGATAGTTTTAAGATTCTTTTGAGTGTTTTTTTTAGTTTTGAGAACTTGCATAGTGTAGAGAGGGAGTGTACAAATGACAATTCTCAACAGAATGAGCCTATCCCCATTAGAGAGAAAATTATTTTTCCAATCATTTATCTTTAGTTTTACTTTATCAATCACCTCATCCATCTGAGTTTGCTTGGTTCTACCTCTAAGAATGTTGACCCCAAGGCACTTAATAGGAAGCTTTGAGATTTTACAACTAGTGTAATTAGAAGCCCAAACATGAGTATTAGAAGGGACACCCTTGCCAAAATAAATGGAGCATATTGCCAAGTTGAACATCATTCCAGACGTGTTTTGAATGTCTATCAACAAAGACATGGTAGCTTTGATAGCACGTTTGCTAGCATTTAAGAACAAAATAACATCGTCTGCATAAGAAAGATGACTCACCACAATTTTGGACTGGTGAGAATATTGTATGTAAGCATGATCATAATGCAACTTATTGATAACCCTAGAGAGATAATCAAAAGAAATGATAAAAATAGTGGGTGAGAGGGGGTCACCTTGTTTAATGCCCCTATTAGCATTAAAAAAATCATGAGCTTTACCATTAACCATCACACTGTAGCTGTTGTTAGAGAGCCACCTCTGAATAGGAGAGAAAAAGTCTTGTTGGAAGCCTTTGGCCTGCAAAATATGTATAATAAAGTCACAACTTATAGTATCGAAAGCTTTCTTATTGTCCAATTTAAGGACGATGTTTCACCCCTACATTTTTTGTCCGAATTTTTAATGATCTCCTGTATTAAAAGGATGTTATCAGTAATATCCCTACCCTTGATAAAAGCAGACTGTTGAGCAGCAATGAACTGTTGAGCAACAATGATTTTAGAAAGATGAGGTTGCAATCTGTTCACTATAACTTTACTCATAACTTTAGATATCACAGTGGTTAGAGAAAGAGGATGAAAATTGTCCTAGGATATCTTATCATTACTTTAGGGATAAGCACAATCAAAGCAGAGGTGAAATATTTACTATTTTGCCAAGTTGAACATCATTCCATATGTGTTTTGAAAGTCTATCGGCAAATACATGATAGCTTTGATAGCACGTTTGCTAGCATTTAAGAACAAAATAACATCGTCTGCATAAGCAAGATGACTCACCACAATTTTGGACTTTTGCGAATATTGTATGTAAGCATGATCATAATGCGACTTATTGATAAGCCTAGAAAGGTAATAAAAAACAATGATAAAAATAGTGCGTGAGAGGGAGCCACCTTGTTTAATGCCCCTATTAACATTAAAAAAATCACGAGCTTTACCATAACCATCACTCTGTAGCTATTGTTAGAAAGCTACCTCTGAATAAGAGAGCAAAAGTCTTATTGGAAGCCTTTAACCTGCAAAATATTGATAATAAAGTCTCAGCTTATAGTATCAAAAGCTTTCTTAATGTCTAATTTGAGGACCATGTTTCCACCCCTACATTTTTTGTCCAAATCTTCAATGATCTCATGTGCTAAAAGGATGTTATCAGTAATATCCCTACTCTTGATAAAAGCAGACTGCTGAACAACAATGATTTTAGAAAGATGTGGTTGCAATCTGTTCACTATAATTTTACTCATAACTTTAGATACACAGTGGTTAGAGAAAGAGGACGAAAATTGTCCCAGGATATCTTATCATTACTTTTAGAGATAAACACAATCAAAACAGATGTGAAATATTTATCAGGATTATCTCCAAGGAAGAAGCTTTGTATAACAAGAATTACCTCCTTCTTGATAACCTCCCCTAAGAATGTATATAGAAAGCCGAAGTGAAACCATTAGGTCCAGGAGCTTTGTTGTGGCAGATAGATTTAAAAGCATTAAGGATTTCCTGCTCATCTGGAAGATAAGACAAATTCAGATTATTAATATAATTGTACTCATTCACAAAGTGAGTGTGGTCAACAAGCATAGTAAAATTCGAGGATTGAAACAACTCAGAGAAATAAGTGACAGCATTATCTCCAATTTCTTCCATACAGGTTAAGGTACTCCCATCATCCTTTTGTATTTTCAAAATACTATTAATGTTTCTTCTATGCTTAAGAGTGACATGGAAATATTTAGTATTTCTATCCCCAACAACAAAGTAAGAATCATTAGCATTCTGTTTAAGTAGGTTTTCCTCTACAACAATAGCATCCATTAGAGCAATATGAGCCAGAGCAACAGTGTCCACCAAACCAGGGGAAGCATCAATTTGAGCTTCCAGAGAATCAACAATGTTCTGAGCATCTATAACTTTTTATGAACATTGCCAAACATCTGATAATTCCATTTATTAAAATGTGCCGCCATCTTCTTATGTAATTGCCACAATACAAACCAAGGAATCCCAACTCCCTCAAATTTCCAAGCTTGTTTCACCAAATTAATATAAGTATCATAAGAAGTCCAAACATTTAAAAATTTAAAACGAGATCTGGTTGGTTTAACAATAAAAGCTAAAGTGAGCAGAATAGGATTGTGATAAGAAGTAACATGACTCAAATGCTGCACCTTTACAATAAGAAAGTAATTTATAAAAGCAGTATTAGCCAAAAAACGATCCAATCTCTGATACAGAAAACCTCTCCTCCAAGTATAAGGAGATCCAGAGTAACCCAAATCGAATAAACCTGCATTAGAAATGGAATTAGAAAATTTATTAATAAGAGCAGGTTCAACTTTACCACCAACTTTTCGTTCCATAGGCTTCATGATCATATTAAAGTCTCCACCAACAAACCAATTGTTACTTATAATGCTGCCCATAGTTTCAAGTTTTTGCCGAAGCAAATATTTATCATGTAAATAAGAGCTAGAGTAAACAAAAGTGCCCCACCCTTGGAAATCCTCATAACTAATTTGCGTAAGAATATATTGATCATCATCTTCAATAATAGAGTGTAACAACAGGCTTCCAAAAAACCCAAATTTTATTATTGACATTGCAGTGAGATCGATAACCTTTGAAATTATTCAAAATTTTGCTTTTATTAGCCTGAACCAAAGGCTCCAAAATAGCAAAAATAAGTAATTTATGGACCCTACATAAATTTTTGAGCCTATTAAGGGAGTTAGGGTTCGCCACTCCCCTAATATTTCACACCATAATGTTAAACATGGTGGCGTGAACCAACCCTCCTAGAAGATCTAGTAGGGTTGACCAACTGTTCCCAATCAGAGTGATAGATTCCTTCCTGTATAATATTACTGGCACTGAGTCTATTTAGCTCATTATAACGTTTAGTCTTTTTGTGTGAATGCCTTTGCACCTGCCATTCATTATCAACAAGATCAAAAACAACTTCAGCAATAGGAGATTGGAGAGGCATAGGAGGAGAGATTTCCAGTTTCTGTATCATTATTAACTGTTAAAATATTTTCCGCAGGCTTCACATAGGCCCCGCTAGTGAGAGGCACAGGCACATCCGAATTTTCAGCTAAAGCCATACCGTCATGATCAAGCATAATTTGAGGGTTTATCTTAGTGAAATGCTGCAATGATTCAATACCTTCACTAGTTTGCAAAAGGTAGGATAAGCATCAGTGCGAACTTCATCACCTAATATGTGTGAGATAGGAGGTACAGAAATAGTAGCAGGGTTCTCAACTAAATCAGTACCATTATCAATAGTAGGTGGGATATCATGCGATTCAAGATTTATGTTGGCAGGAGGTAAAGAAGTGAGTGTGTTATGTGAATTTTTGAGCCGAGGATTCGATCGAAAACAAGATGAATTTTGATGACCAAACATAGAACAATGAGTACAGTAAGGAGAGTGTCGTTCAATTTCGACAGACTGCCAGTAACCCTGATGCTGCGATCCTATCCATATTTCATTGCAAAATGGTTGTGTTACATCACGTTCAACAAAAATACGTGCTTCAGAGGGTCTTGATAAAGTAAAAGTATCATGATCCAGGTTCAAAGGCTTACCGTAGGCAGCAGCAAACCATAAAAGAATTTTGTGGTTAAAGAGATGTAGTTTAAGCCCCGAAAAACGAATCCAAATCGGTATAATAGACAACTCAGATTTAGGATCAAAATGAACAGTCAATTTTCTAAATTTATCAAGCTATTTTCTATCCAAATGAATCTTTTCACAAAAAGACGTGTATAGTCCTCATCATTAGCTAATTGTATAAGGATATGCTTACCATCAATAATGTCTATCTTCCACCATCCTTTTAGCTTTAATATTTCAAATTCTCTCCTAATAACTTCAACTTTAGGTATCCCGTAATTAAATTCACCAACTAGAGCCAAACGACAAGAGGAGGCAAGTATAGAAGTGTCATCTTCAGAGACAAAAAGCGCATGTTTACCAATTTTTTCCCCAATTTCCTAATGAAAGGGTAATCACCTCCGACATTAAGAGAATCATGAAAACCTTGCGGGAACAACTCCGTGGAAGGAGTGACCGAACCCCCCGCCCTGTCAAGTACAGCTTCAACGAAAGAACGAGGAATCAGAGGCATAGCGAAAAGTAAAAGTCGAATCAAAGAGAAGCAAAGGAAAGATCTTACCAGCGAAGAAGGACGCCAAAATCGCCATGGATGCCAAAGAGAACCCTAGACGCTGCCGCTCCCATCTCGATTTTGTATAAAAAATGATCTTAATTTACTTATGTGTGTGTGTGTGTGTGTGTATATATATATATATATATATATATATATATATTGCGATGAACACATGAATAATGTCTATACTAATTACTTGCATGTACATGACTGACCATGATGGTGTCAACCCTTCATAGTACTAGCGAGAGTTAGCTAAGGTATTTGTGCAGATAAATGAAAGGATATTAATATTGAAAAATCTTAATTGACACAATTTTTAGTCAGTGCTATTGTGAGGATTGTCAATATGTATAATACTATTTTTATCTTATTGATATAATTCGGTTAATTGAATAACATTTCAAATATTTATATTGATTTTTTGAAAGATTAACTGCATACATAATGATTTTTTTTTGTACTGTAGTTTAGGAGTATGAGTATTCACTAGCTTTGTTTAAACCTACTGTTGTTTTAAATTAACATTCAAGTTTATTTAATTGATCAAAAGATGAGCAATAGAAAGAAAAATATTTGTAAAAAACGCCGGCAACTAGTAACGAGGTAAATTTAAATATACTATTTTAATTTATTTTGATTAATGACTCTTTCATTTGTTAACTGTTTGTTAAATAGTAAATAAATATAGAAAACTTTGTTCCCACCGTTCGACTGTTTGTTCCCGTTTTGATTAATTTCAAGCCCCGGGCTAGGTTTTGACAACCTAGATGGTGAAGGATAATAACCAAATGGAGAAGTCAGCGGCGTAGCACCATGGGAGAATTACTCAAGGGTACCTCGAGGGCCAATATGATGTCATTTTACGGGGAGGCCGTCGAAGAAGAAGAATATTTCGGCCCGTCCAGTGGCCAACATTAAATGTCTTATAGAGACAGATTCAGGAGACGAACAAAAGGGTTATATTTTTAATGTGATGAAAAATTTGCCCTAATGCACCATTGTGAGGATCAAACATTACAGGTTCTCACAGTGTGCGACTAGGAGGCAGGGGAGCTTGATTAAACGACAGTTTCTTTTTATCCATATTGTGGATAAAATATTTTTTTAGTAGGGGAGTATTGTTACTTTGGCTTAGCCTAAGGATAATTTAGTTTTTTTATTAACCTAAGGGAAATTGAGTCTTTTATTATTTATTGTTGTTTAGTATAAATAGACCCTAATTGGTTTTGGGTTGGGCATGCATGAGATTGTGTCTGCAGCCTTATGTTATGGATTTGGAAGAGATTTCTTAACTCTTGAATTGTAGGACTTGGGAGCGATTGCCTACCAATCTAATCGTTTGATGTTTTTGCAATAAAATATGGGTTTGCCATAATTTGTGGAAAATCATGTCGATTTTCGGGCCGAATTGTATCAAATGGTTGGACAACGTATGTTACTTTTTGATAGCAGGTTAAAGGCTAAAATTTAGGGTGGACACATTAATAAACATAAAGCATAAAAAAATAAGTCCAGCCAAGCAAGCTATTAGGGTTTTTTTTTTGGTTTCTCATTTGTTTTTTCTTTTCTTAAAGGCACTTCTTTCGGGGTCTACACATGTTCTAAAGCTTGGAATTTCAGTTACATTAACTTAAAAATAAATGCTTATTATTGAAATGTGATTTAGGGCCCGTTTGGGGCAGATTATTTGGGTGCGGCGGCGTTTCCGCGCTGTTTGGAAACTGCGTTCGGCGGGCGTTTTCAAAACGCCGCGAAGCGCGGTCTTCTATTTGTCCTATGGAGTCGCACGAGGGGATCTAGATGCGTTCGGCGTTCGGCGTTCGCGACTGGCGTTTAGGGCTCGAATTCCTCCCGTGCCATTGGGTGATCTCCCTCGCTCTCTCCGTCGCCCTTTCCCTCCCCAATCTTCTCTCTCGCGAACATCGATTCAATTGTATTTCTCATTTTTTTTGTAAGATTCGGTTGATGGTTTTGGGTTTTCTTGATGATGTCTTTGCTAGATTATTTTGGAATGCATTGGATCCTTGTTCCAGTGCACTTTCGACTTCTTTTTTTTTCTGGTAATATCGCAAGTATGACAGATGAGCAAATCCTTTGAAAGTTGTCTCGTGACTATTTGGACACTGTTGTTTAAGGTTTTTTGGGGTCTTGAAACAATCATTTTGGTTGTACAGTGCCATAAATGCATTGGATCTGTGTTCCAGTGCAGTGGTGATGGTTTACATTAGTTTTTTAAGGTTTTTTGGGTTGTTGAAACAACCATTTTGGTTTCAAAAGAATCATCTTAAATGTCAGTGTAAAAAATGGCCACTTGTGTACTTGTACCGATAAATTGGCTAGCTTAGCCGGCTAGCTTAGCCTATTGCAGTTTTTAGTAGTTATTTCTAATCATGCTACTAAACTTTTTGGATAAAATGGAAAGGTGCATTTTCTATTTTTAAAGGTTCAAAAGGTGGCATTCTTGTTGTTATATGAAAGGTTTGGGTGGTATGTTTGTACTTGCCCTTAATTGAATTTGGAAAAGTATTAAGTAATATAGCAGTAGCAAGGAAAAAGATCATCTTCATTTATACAATCATTTTTGACACTTTTATAGCTGTCAAAATGAGGATCAGAAGAATGCATTAGCTATTTTTATATCATATTTGAAACGACAAGACTAGATCCTAGTCCCTGAATCTAAAAAACCTTCCAAAAACACTACAACATTTCTTTTTGGTACAATAACAGGATGAAGCCTCTAATAGCACGACATTGCAACATTTCTTTTTGGTACAGCAACAGGATGAAGCCTGTAACAGCTTCATGAATATCTCTTTCATTGAATGTTGTGAAATCAAAAATATAAAGAGAAAAAACTGGCTTGCTAAATTAGCATCCATGAATATGCTCGACATTGGTTTAAGTTGAGCTACTTTTATTTGTTAGTTGTAGTTTTATTAGCACATTGGGGTAGCTGAGAGCATGTTGTACTTTTCTTCCTTGAGATTCATAGCTATGTAACCTTACACAATTGCATAATAAAACATGTTCGATGCCTTATTGTGGATGTACGTCTTTAACCGAACCACATAATTCTTATGTGTCATGTCATTATATATATATATTATGAGCAAATTGCTACACCGTGAAAATTGCATTGTTATTTGGACACTATTGTTGGTATTGGTGACAAAAAAATGTTTGAGATTCATAGCTATGAGCAAATCCTTTGAAAGTATGTACATAATTAGCTTTGTGCTTCTGCAATTATTTCTTCTCCAATTTTCTTATGCATATTGAGTTACAATATGAATTTCTTTATGCATATGCAATTCTTCATATAGTTTCACCATGGTTGAGACAAATGAAGGTGATCCGTCAGCGATGTGGGATAAGGAAGTTACAAATATTTTCTGTAACCTCTATATCACCGAGATTCAGATCGGGAATAGACCAACCACCTATTTTAACAAGGAAGGTGGACAAAATATAACTAAAAGATTTAAAGAACTGACTGGAAGAGATTATGATAGGTTGAAGTTTAAAAATAAATGAGATTAATTGAAGAAAGAGTGAAAAATTTAGGAGCTGAAACATGGATCCACGAGGTTGGGCTGGGATCCCATTAAACTGACAATTGATGCTCCAGATGAATGGTGGCCGAGAAATTAGAGGTAAAATAGACATTATTATTTTGTTTATTGCAAATATTTTTGATTTAACCAATTATCCCCCTAAACCCCCTCAATGTAATGTTACAGGCAATGCCGACAGCGAAAAAATACAAGCAGAGCGGAATATAGCCAGATTTTGAAGATAAACTTGACATAATGTTCAAGGGAGTTGTGACAACGGGAAAACATGCATTCAGCCCTAGTGAGACGGGGTTTGCAGGAAAACCAGATGACTTCCCACCAGAGCCAGTGGCAGTTGACGAAGAAATACATAGTGTTAACCAGAGGGAGTTGGGAGAGTCAAGCTCGCAGTCGAAGAGACTCAGGCTTGGAAGAAGGAAGAAAGAAAAATGACATTTTTGTGAAAACTTCATTTGACCAACTCATAGATGCTTTTGGAGCTCCACCGCTTGCTCCACTTTCTGACAACACTATCTTTGATTGTCTTTGAACTTTGCCTACTATCCCTGAATTAGTTGTGGACAGGCGCTTTCATGCAGTATGTACGAAAAAGTTAGAGGATCCAACACGTAGACAAATATTCATGGCGATGGAACCAGAGTTGTGCATCTAGTATTTGCGTGTTCTTGTGGATGAATGAGTTTTTCTATGTTTTCTTTTGTTGTATTATGAATTCTTTGAAATTATGTACTCATTTGCTATTTGGAGTTATGTTTTTTTTTTAAACTATACTTTTACATAATTTTTTGAATGTCTTTTAGTAGAGCTCTATACGTCTTTATTGTAATTGGCTGAGTGTTCTCATTATTTATTTTTCGTTCGCTCTATTAGTTAGTAATTACTGAACTAACCTACATCTTTCTTTCTTTAGGATGGATCTGCAACATAAACGTTGTAAGAGAATGGCATGGGCTGCAGCTATTGCCATATTATTGTTAGAGTATTACCGATCAAATAGTATTCGTATACCCCGTATGACCTCCAGCTTTGTTGGGGATAAATGGTTATGTGAGATGCTTTTTAGACATCCAATTAGGTTCAACAACATTTTTCGAATGACTGTACTGATATTTATGGATCTCCTACAAGAGTTATCCCTAAATCACAAACTCCAAGGTTCTTCGAGAATGACGAGAAGGGAGGTATTGCCTAACGCTATATATTCTGTCACAAAATGAATCAATTAGAGGTGCTATGGTGAGATTTCAACATTCATCGGAGACAATAAGCCATTATTTCTCCAAAGGTAGACAGACACTTGTTAGCTTAGTTGCTAAAATCATCAGGCCAGATAATCCATCATTTGCTAATACTCCAGGACAAATCGCAACCGATCCCTGTTACATGCCTTACTTTAAGGTAACTATTGTTTTCTTTGTGTATAAACCAAAATATAAATATTTTCTAACCATGTAAAGCAGGACTGCATAAGTGCAATTGACGGTACTCACGTTGATGCCCGACTACCTAGCCAAAACAAAGTGACTTACATTGGTCGAAGTGGTTCAACCACTCAAAATGTCATGACAGCATGTGACTTCAACATGTGTTTCACGTATGTTATGGCGGGCTGGAAAGAGAGTGCATATGATGATCGAATTTTCTTCTATGCTACTAGGAATAGATCACAGGGTTTTCTTCATTCGCCTTTATGTATGTTTTGATTTATAAAACTCTAAGCTATATGTATTTAATGCAAATAACAATGTCTTCCATGACAGGGAATACTATTTGGTTGATGCTGGATACCCTATGCAGAGGGGCTATCTGAAGTCATTTCCAGATACTAGGTACCATATTCCTGATTCTGAGCGAGCAAGTGACACCATTTGTGGTAGGAAAAAATGTTTAACAAACGTCACTCCTCTTTATAAGGGGTAATTGGAAGAAGAAATGGGTCATCCTATGTGATATGCCGTCATATCCATTTCAAAAGCAGATGCATATTGTGGTAGCAACAATGAAACTTCATAACTTCATCCGACGACATTCTTTACGTTCAGATACGGACTTTAGTATGCCTGATAACGATGAGCTGAATGTCTATGAAGAACCATCCGAATTTTTGATCGGGACTTCAGTTCTTGTGGATGAGAATGACTGTAATAAATTTGAAGTTCATGACGCGGCGGGTGTGACTAAGATGACTGCCCTAAGGGAGTTTATAGCAGATGCTATCTATGACAACTAATCCACCAAGTCTTTCTTTTCTTAGTACATTATAGATTCATTTTAATGCATATTTTTTTATGCTTTTTCTTAGGACCTGACATTCAATTTTTTGTTGTTTTTTGCAGTTATACCAACATGACTTCTAGAATTTCAGCGACAGACATAGTTGTTTTGTGTTACTGTGGACTATCGGCTCCGTTACTCATGTCACGTCAGTTTCATAGCAGTGGGAGACAGCTCTACGATTGTCGCAAGTGTGTTTCAGCTCATTGAGGTTTCTTCTGATGGGTCTACAGTCCCACTTGTTACACTGCCAGCAGTGATGAGAATCCGATATTTTCCCGGGTTAGTGCAGCTGAGGACAGACGTAGCCAGAGTTTGAAATTGAATATTTTAATATTTCTCTTTGTAGTTGTACTTGTCTTTTTCCTTTTTTTATTTTTTCTGATACTCACGAGAGTGTGAGAACTGTATGTCTTCTTTTGGATCTGATCTGTGATGATTTTATGCTTCTGCACTATATGCTTCTGTACTACCAATAAGCTGCGCCAAATAGTTTTACCAGACGGGCAGGAAGGTCATTTGTACAATCATAACTACCAATAAACTATTCTGAATAAGCTGTCCCAAACAACAAGCCAGCTTATTCTGATAATCTTCAGATTATCAGATCAGATTATCAGATTATCTCAGATTATCTGAATAATCTGCTTATCAACAAATTATAAATAATCAATAGTTGCCCCAAACAGCCCCTTAGATAGTATGTACTTGCCATTTTTTTACTTTTTTTTGTGATTTTGATGCATTTCTTATTTCCTTAATAAATAAGAAATTATTGGTTTGTTTTCATTTTTATTGTATTTTCATATTATTCATTTTTTTTCAAACAAATTGGGTGTCTTAAAAAATAGAATAATGATGTGCAACCTTTTGTCCCAAAACAAGTTGAAGCACTAACTTTTTCTTAGGGCCAGGACTCTGTTTTTTTTTACTAAAGCTGTAAATACCTTTTAATTTGTTTTTGATTTGTTTTTTCTTGGTTTTCTATTTATGAGTATTTAAAAACATGAAAGAAACAATGCCTGATGGTACAGTAATTTTTCTCCACTTCAGGTTCGTGGCAATCATTCGGGTAACAGTGAGTACAATTCTGATATATTCACTTCCTTTCCGGCCCTTCGTGATGCTGCTTCTTATCTGACTCAGACGACTTCATACTTAACTCGCTGCTTTGGTGGGTCTCCTGGTAAGTTTGACACTGCCCGTTCAATGCTGCCATCTTTTCCATTATCTCATTTAACTGCAACCCTGCCCCCACTCCAGCTAGACCCTAAGTATTACAACGTTAACTTTGCCTCATTTTACTTTCTTATCGTGGTTAAACCTACTCTTTCATGGAAGAAATTTTTGGATTTAATTGAGTTTGAATGTTTATTTAGTCGAGTCTTATGATTTCCCTGAATGGCTGATTTTAAAATGTCAAACAAATTTTTATTTGTGGTTTTGTTCATGCTATTGCTTTTAGATGAATCTGTTTTAGATGATGGTGAGGAGTTGGTAACATTTAGTTCTGGAGAAGCGATCAGATCTGACTCAGTGAATGGTTTCACAGCCTTTCATGGCTCTGATGGTTCTGGAACTTCCTCAGTAATACCTAATGAAAGAGGCAAAGCTTCATTAGGAGGTTTTTCTGAAGCTGGGACTGGAACATTAGTCTCGGCTAGTGTTTTTCAGACCGGCCCTTCTATTTTCCAAGGGTAAGTGGAATAATCATTTTGACCTATAATTTTTACAAATTAAAATGTTTAAGATGTATTTATTTCAGAGTCCCACTTGCCCGTTGCAGCAGGAGGGCTCTGGCATAGTAAAATGTTTCAGCAGTATTTTGCACTTAAAACTCTTTTCAGAAGTATTCAGATTTCAGGTTATATTGTGACCAAACTCAATGGCAATCTCAAATAAGAGATTGTAATCACCATTAGCTCTTCTTGATCTGATGAATCTTTAACACTCTCCTTTAAATTTGATTATAGAGATATATCATTTTAAGTTTGTTTATAATGTTGTTAAATGTGTAGTTTCTGAGCTTTCTGATGACTATGTTTACAAGCTATCTTTACATTGGGATATATCGTGTATAAAACAATTCACCTTTAGTTTTTCTACACTTTCACATATTTGGTTCAATCAAACTGTTCAAAATTCTGATTAATGTTGATGGCAAATTTATTATCAAAATATATTTTTATAGGATCTTGCTTCTGATTTTTAAATCTCTTAAAATGATTCTAATTCATTGTTCACAAATCCCTTGAGCAATTGCTTGAATTTGGATTCATTGTTATTTATTGAAATGATATGTTATTTTTTGCTGCTCCATGTTAGAAGATTTCTTTCTAGAAGTTTGCACTATCATGAAGTGGATCTTCTACCTATTATTGACCTTGCATAGTCAACATAAGTATAGCCCTTAAGTTGTAGGATATTATATTTTTTGTTAGAGAATTCTCTTTTCTGGATTTGATTTAAGGTACATATGAACTCCATAAGCATCTTGAAGCTAAAATTTTTTAGGTTTATGTATAAAACTTATGGGACTTCCGACAAAAACGATGTCAAGGTGTGTCTTTGATAGATAAATTAGTTTCTCAAACAATTTTTTATGTTGCTCAATTTCTATTTCTATTTCTATTTCTTCTTCATCCGTGTCTAGTTCTTGATTTATTTTAATTGGAGTTTCACATGGTTTACAATCAGTTATTTTTATTTAGTTTAATAGGTCCATAATATATTTTAGTTGGCGGCTAAAGTTTTTTTTTGCCTAATCGAGCAATTAATATACTCAGGAAATATGAGTTTGGTTAGTTTCTTGATTTCAAATTCTTTATCAAATTTTTTTTGTCCAAGGGATTCCATGATTTATTGTCAGCTTCCGTAATAATTATACATTAGCATATCAATGAAAATTTTAATTTTTCCATCAAAGCAGTATTTTATGAAGAGGAATGATCTTCTTAACTTTATTTGTATCACATTTCATATAGGCTTTTGCAAATATGCCAAATCATGCTCACGATTATTGTTTGAGATCATAAAATGTCTTTCTCAATTTGCAACCCTTATTTTTTTTATGATAGAGCTATCAAATTAGATGACAGATCCATATAACCATTTTCTTCAACGTTCTCATGTAAGAAAACATTTTCCACTTTTCGTTGCATGGGCCATCCAAGGTTAGTGACGAGAAAATAAAATGTGAATTGTATTTATTTATACAACAAGAGCAAATATCTTTTGATAGTTAATTTCATAGGATTGAGTCCATCCTTTGGCAACTAATTGTGTTTTTTACCGCTTCATTTTTTTATTTGTTTTCTATTTTAATGAAAAGATTCATTCGCATCTTACAGTTTTCTTCCATTTTGGCAGCTCAACGATGTCCTGAGTATGATTTTGTTCGAAAACATCCATCCATTTTCTTATGACACCCTTCCAATTTTTAGTTTCTAGCGTCTTAATTAGATTTTGAGGTAGTTTATTGAAATTTAAGAAGAATATTTTTTAGAGATGAATATTGGAAAATGAGAGAGGTCTCTTGCTGGAGAATTTTTATTGTCATTTTTTATTTTTTAGTTGAACCCTCCAATTCTCTTACTCATACTTTTTCAGTAGTGTTATGCGTTTTCAGTTTTTGCACAATGATTCAATATCATGCTACACCATCAGTATCAACATCAAATTCATTGGTAGCTACCTGTGTCATGGTTGAGGGCCTCTTTTATCCTTATGGATTCTTACGACAATCTACTTTATCTTGATATTTGTTTCTTGAATCATGATGATGCTGTCAAGTTAAATGTGGCAAATAGCTAGTTATGCCATTGTTACTTAATTTCTCAATAATTATGAGCATTTATAGCCTTAGCATAATTCAAGACACTGTTCAGAAGATGCACTTTTTTATTTATCTTAATTTTAGGAGAGTAATTTCTCTTGTTGATACACAATCTACTTTGAGTTTCACTCAAATAATATGATTTACCCCTTTAGGAATACTACAATACTTGTGGATAAAGAGGATGAGCTTCTACATCATAAACCGTTTACCGTAGATTTTTCTGTTTAGCATAAATAGAATGACGAGTTTGTTATTGTCAATTTGCTCTTGGTAATTCAACCTTTAGTTAACATGCACAATCTTGGCAAATGACAAATTTTACTCTCCCTGATATTTTCAATGCTTTTTAATGGATTCTTTATGTTAACTGAGCTTTCGACTTTCCATTCGATTTTCGAGCCCCCCTTTGATTTCGACCAATCCATTCTTTCTATTGGGCATACTGATGGACAGAGAGTCATGGCTGTGGTCATGATGGTTAGACGTGGTCATGGCGATGGGGGGAAGACTTTTATCCCATGCACTCATTATGGTCATGCTCATCTTCCAAAGCTTTTTTGGGCCGAATTCAGCCATCTTTGCACTTCCCTGCATAACTCTCGACCCTTGTGACTGCAAACTTCTATTCCCACTAAGTTTTGGTACTTATTCGTAGGAGGATTATGATTATCTAGTTCAACACTTTCAAACTACTTCACATGCAATTTTCTATTATTTTGCAGCATTTTATTTTTCTAATATTGGAGTTTAGCATTATTGCTTCACATATGACTGGTAATCGAGGTGTTTTTTTTATGACATTTCTTCTCTATCACTTGCATTAGTATTGATGGTTTTCTATCTTTTGTTTACTGAAAGCTCTTTCCATTTTCCCAAAGGCTTATCCCTGGTGGATATTTTATATATTTACAAATTTTTTGTCAAATTTTTTTCTATTTATCATCTTACAAAAACTTTAAAACAAGCTTCTTTTAGCTTTTTTTTCATCTCATTATATTTATTCAATGTATCGTTAGAAGAACACTGATTGGTAATATGTGTTGAAGTTGATGGAGTTTATTATTTGACAGTTGAGGTTCCTTTTGTAATACCTCATAATTAAAAAAAAAAAAAGAAGATGAAAAAAGAACCGACTAAGGAGATGTAGACGAAAGGTAAGATTTAGAATTTGAGGCGAACAAAGCGATGGGGGATATAAGTAAGCTAATGAAACCTATTCAATAGGAGCAGCTCCCATACAATATTTCGAATATGTGGAAGTCAAAGGGATTCATGGCGATTGCAAGTAGAAACAATTGTGCTAATGTTGTTGTTGGGCTGATCGATGCAGTTGAGCGAGTGATGTTGATAGGCTGATTGACGTTAATGCTCGAGCGAGGCAGACGAGAGAGTAGAAAATTCCATATGCATGAAGTCAAACGAATTCAAACGACAACCATAGGTGAGCGAAGGAGAATATCATCTTGATTTCACAAGAGCAACAAGTTCAAGCAGATTTTGTGCTCGAATGCTAGCAAAACCAACGATCATAGGTTCATGCTTTGTGAACAATACGGAAGGGTTGCCAGCAGACGTATTAATGGAAATGGCTATGAGACGATGACAAGGAAGGTCTTCCCGCATGAGTATCGTGTGGATCTAGGGTGAATCGACAACAAGAAGGCTTGATCAGTGAGTGATATAGCTTCAATCGATTTGGTTAGCTTCAAATTTTTAGGGTTTCTATTTAAATTTTTTCTTGAGGATAAATTGCAAACATTACTTAACTAATGAAACCCTATATATATATATATACAGATCCAT
>NW_018164677.1:129845-134610 GCF_001263595.1 Phalaenopsis equestris
AGAGAGAGAGAGAGAGAGAGAGAGAGAGAGAGATAGGGATGCTTGTTGATGATTCAAGTATTGGTGAAAGCTAAGAAGTAACTTTTTAAGTGTTATATTTACTTAATTATTCAGAGAGATATTTAATCATTTATTTTATCATCCTAAAGTGAAAATTAAAGTTAGCTTTAAGCTTTATTCACAAATGTTTTATTTTAATAGACAAATACAGGATCTTGATATGTATATAAATCTAAACATTTTTATTAATGAATGAATTATAGATATGCAACAGTAGTAGGTAAATTTTTTTTCTGGAAGTTAAATTGGCATTTAAATTATTATTAGTAAATTTGTATTAAATATTGAATGAAAAATAGCAAGAGAATGATTCAAGTTTTGAGGATATGTTATTTAATATGTCTAATTGAAATAAAATAAAAAACAAATATATTAAAGAGAAAAGTATACAGATAGGTTGTATGAGTGGGCCCAAAAGTAGGCAGCCAACCCACACAGTACAAAAAAAAAAAAAAAACAAAAAAAAAAAACTAAAAAAAGAGAGGGTCCATATAAAATAAAAAAAAACCCAAACCACCAGGGCGCGGAAGTAGTTAGGGACAACCCAATTTAGTCCTGCCTCTGCCTCTAGTTCTCAAAAGAGAGTCAACTAACAAATTGCTGAGGTGCGTACCATTACCCAAAGTATCCAAAGTATCATCAATTAAATTCTTTAACTCAAGTTAATCTCTTTTCTTCTCCTTCTTTCTGGAAGTATAAACCTGTCATTCCTCATCCAAAGATTGATCATTCGGATGAAGTGGTGAAGCTGTAGCAGAAGGATTGCCAATCGTTGTACCCACAATAGTTTCTAGTATATGTGAAGTATGAGTTGTCGCCTCTACACCAGATACTTCCTGAAGATGGAGAGCTGCAAAGTTCTCTTGATTATCAGTCCGAACACCATTCTTTGTAGGTAAGGATCCTTCAGTATTGTTTTCAAGAGGGTTTGAAGGTGTTGGTTGCCTAGTAGAGCCATCCAGCATCACATCAATCGCAAAAACAATAACAGTATTTTCAGGGGGGTCCACAGGAGCAATTAGATCAGTCACCAAATTCTATCTTGTGGTAGTTTCCTCCCCAGGTGAAGCAGATATATCCAGAGCACTGTTTATTCACTTGAAATTTAGGTTTCAAATTATGATGGAGCTTGTGACATTTATCAAGGGTATGCCAAAACATCTTACAATGGGTACAATAAGGAGGTCTGTGTTCCATGATGATTTGTTGTCATATATATATATATATGTATATATATATTGGTCCAATGAAACAAAAATAGTTAGAACTTTAATATTAACATAAAATAATAATAAAAAAATACTATATTAAAAATATAATGAATGCATAAATAATAAAAAAATTTAATGCTTAACTATGTAAAGCCATAAGATTAATAATCTAATTTAAGTAACTTGATTAAACATATAAAATTAAAATATTACAATTTTAATTAAAATGATATATTGAAATAATAATAATAATAATAACAATAATATTAATAATTAATAATTGATAATTAATGGTTAAACTAAAGAATATTTAAGTAATGTGATAAAAAAATAATTAATATAAATATATTTTTTTTATTTAAGGTGTTCAATTGAATGACTTATGATATAAGGAATAAAAAATGTTGAAGGTATTGATGTGAGTACTCTTATCCTTAAACCATAACAATATTTTATTTTTAATAAATCAGTTGTATGAGTATTCATTGATACTTGTTAAATTCACTTGCATAATTTGATTGTGATTTATATATTCTCTTATTTGGTGATCGTATCGCTGTGAGTATTAGCTATTACGCATTATTTAAAGATATATATATATATATATCTTTAAATAATGCGTAATAGCTAATACACGATACGACCACTATATATATATATATATTTATATTTATATATATATACCCATGAATTCCCATGTATTTACATACCTAACCCCTTTCACTTCTTTGTGGTATTAGCTGTGGATATTAAGATATCAGTGCACATGTATTAGAAAAGGTTATTGATATTGATGCATCTTAATTACTATAAATTTTAGGCGATGTTCCTGTGATAAATATATATAAAATTATATATATATACAAATGATATAGTACAACAAAACAAATATTTTAAATTACTTTAAATGATTGTATTTAAGAATATACACCATCAAATGATCTTATATTGATTTACTCTATGTTTAACTAGTATACATATTATTTCTTATTTGTTATATTTTTGTAGTTTAGAAATATTAGTATTTACTACTGTTGATATTTCATTGTTAATAAACTAATATTTTTGGATTTAAATTTTAGAGTAAAAATAATTAACAGAGAGAACCAATATAAATGACAGAATAAGTATTGAGAAAGGTAATTTCATAATTGTGTCAATTTAATTTTTTTGTTATCGACACTTTTACAACTTTTGGATTGTGAACTGTTAGTGATAGAAAATAAAATTAAAATTTTTTATCAGTGACATTATAATTTTGTTTCCTTCACCACCAAAAATGTTTTGGGAGTTTTTTCTAGCTCATTTCTATCCAAGTTTGAATGTATTGCTTGTGAACTGCGTACCCATATATGGTTGTCTTTTTTTATTTTCCACGATCCCTAACGACATTCTATTTAATTTTGTTTATTTTGATATTTATGATTCTAGTAGTGTCTTTGCTCACATAAAATTCAAGTACTTTATTATATTTAATGGCTACTTTCATGCCACATTGGTATATTTACACCGTACAAGTTTGAAATCTTGTTTTTCCACATCTTTCTAGTACAAGTTTATTTTTCTATTATGATTAAACTCTTTGTATTGATAACATTTTAGAATTTATACAATCTCAATTTAGTTCATTATATAGTGAAGTGCAAAAATGATCCCTTGACTCTTTAGATTGGGCAATTAAAGTCCCAAGGTTTATAGAAGCACTGAATCAGTCCCCAGATTGTCTTAATGGGGTTCAAAATAGTCTTTATTAGGGATAATTTCAACTCATATTAAAAGAGTCTGCGTCTAATGTTTGGTTTCAGTTACTTGAGGGAAGGGGAAGCGAAGAATCGTAGAAGATGAGATAAGGACTCCGGAAGCTGAATAGGGGGAGAGGAAGCGAGGGGATCGAAAGCCAAGGCGGTGAGTTTGTCTTATAATGTTTCATATGAGGGAGGTGGAGACTTTACCTGAGAGTCGAATGGGAGTGTCGAGGGAAGCGAAGGAGGGCTCTCGACATCACGCCGATTTTAGTGGCTGTAGTGAGTGCGGCTAGGGCGAAGAGTGTAGCAAGTGTTGGTGTCGAGCCATGATCAAGGAAGTTGTTGCGTCATCTGTAGTGAAGCTCATGCGCTGTCGAGCAGGCAAGGAAGCTCGTGCGGGAGGGAGCCAGAGCCAGAGCCAGAGCCAGCTCTGGTGCGATCCGGTTTTGACAGAAGGGAGGAAGATGAAGTCTTCATGCAGTGTGGGGCTCATCCTAGATAATGTTTATTAAATTGATTTATTATTAAAACTTAATAATAATAATAATAAGAGATACCTGCAACAAGTTCAAAGTAGAGAGTAGGCAGTTCCATATAAAGTGTTGCAGATTAGGAGCACATTCACTTTCCCCAAAATAAAGCCAACTATATATATATTAATAAAAGAGCAGCTCGTGGCTCCTTATGCGTCAATCAAAAAGGAAGGGTACAGAAAAAGGAGGGAAGGAGGATCCCTTTTAAAAGAAATAAAAATCCATAAAGTCCTATGGGTTCCTCCATCCACATTACAACACTACGCAAAAAGGATGTAAAAGGAACTATAAAGTAACCACTTTCAAAAATACATGCATGTGTCCCAACAAAACGTATACCAATCCAAAGCAGTATACCCATTATAAACATGTAAAGAAAGTTCAAAAAAAGTGGTGTGAATTGTAAGGCCGAAAAATCTTGAACCATATCTGAAAACCAGTCAAAATGCAGTAGAGTAGCTTCATGACCGACAAGAACAGCTTCAGCATAGAAGGGATAGTGAAGCTTATCACCAAAAGACCAAACCTGTTAAGAGAGTTAAAAGTAACAAGGTACTGAAGAAAAAGTAAAAAAAGGAGAGCCAATTTTATGCTCGAAAACCCTCTCCAAGAAGTGCATAAAGGGACAATCTCCAAGAAGAGCATAAAGGGACAATCCATGTAAGCCGAATTCAAAAACATATAATGCAAAATAAACGCCTCAGAAACGGGCAAAAGGGGCATGCCTCAGAAACGAACAAAAGGGGCATCCAAATCATTTTTAATAAGTTTAAGGGGAAGGGAGGGGAATTTCCAACAATAGCATTTTGCACCTTCCATTTGGCCAGCCAATCCACAGATTGATTCCCTTCTCTACAAGTAAAAGAAAATGATATATTAAGAAGATGTCTCTCAATAGTAAACCTGATTCTCTTCAGCATAGTTAAGATATACTAAGGAGGTTGAATCTTAGCAATAAGAATGTTAAAAAGGATTTTAGAATCAATTTCCACCACAATGCCATTTAATTTTAAAGAAGTAACCGTATGAAGAGCAGCAAGCACAACAGAGGTCTCAGCCTCAAGTGAGGAATTAGCACTACAAGGTGAAGCAAAGTAAGCTATACATCGTCCAGAGACATCTTGTCCAGAGACATCTGTGATAATCCCACCCATACCCGTATGGGCATTGGAAAAACTTCCATCAACATTAACCTTAAACCAACCGTGAGGGGGGG
>NW_018164677.1:134680-152226 GCF_001263595.1 Phalaenopsis equestris
GGGGGGGGGTGGTACCCATTTAATCAAAATGGGTTTCTTACCCTTAGCCACAGAAGGAGTGACATCCTGTCCAAAGAAGGATTTCCAAGCCTTTTTGAAATAAGCAACCGCTAAAATGGAAGTGGTGGAGGGGGAATGACCAATATATTCATATTTATGACTGTTTCTTGCCATCTAAATAAACCATAAGACAATAACAAGAAAACATAAATGCTTGTTGAAAGAGGGTTCAAAACCCTTCCAAATCGCAATTGCTTTCTTAAAGTTCAGATTCATGGGCCAATAGATACCAAAAACGCACCCAATACGATGCCAAACATTTTTAGCAAAAGGACATTCAAAGAACAGATGATTCAGAGATTCCAAATCGCAATTGCTTTTTATAAATATATATGTATGTATGTATATAGATAAATAGATAGTTTTGGCAAATGACTTTCTGTAAAAAAATGATTTGTGGCATTGAAAATTTTGGAATCATTTCATCATATCATGTAATTTTGCCTCTTAAATTGAGCAAGTTCACCAACTAGAGCATTCAACATATCAAGATTTCATTTACCATTAATCCAACAATCCAAGACCAATAAATTAACATCATAAGCAGTAGGAGGCAAAATAGAAAATGTAGAAAGACCCCAGTCATCATTCCAAAAGGAGACACTAGAGTCATAATAAGATATATATAATATATTATATTGAATAGAAAATTAAGCATGAATTATATAGTAAATTTAATAATGAAATTATAATTGTTTATTAAAATAGTAAATTAATTAAATGTTATACAATGTTAGGCTTCCAATTTTAAAAGAGTCGACGCCAAAGCTAATTAATCGATATCAACGTGAGTACTTCTTATATTATTGTAATATTTTACTTCTAAGCTAAATGTATTTACAAATACTATCATTAGTTATATTGAAATTACTACGAACTCAGGATTTTAAATTCTAATGAATTTTATTCATATTATAAGAATGATACACATGCACAACATTATTTAAATTATTATAAATATTGAATGATTTATAAGTATATAAACTATTATGCAAATGAGATTGAAATATTTATTATTAGAAAGTGATATTTTTATTATATGCTTATATGTGCATAATTGACTATGATGGAGTATCTTTTTATGATATTACTGAGGAAATGCTAAGGTACTCATGTATGTAAACTAGAAAATGATATTGCTATTGAAATATTTTAAGTGATATAATTTTTAGAATGTGCTCTTGTGACAGTTATACATATATTGAATAATGTTGTTATGCTATTGACACAGTAATATTCGTTGAATAACATCTCAAATGTTAATATTGATTTATAGAATGTTTAACCGACATGAATTTTGTCTTTTTTTGTATTACTGTAATTTAAAAGTATGAGTATTCATTGATTTTTTTAGCTCATTGTTATTTTGAACTAATTTTTTAAGTTAAGTGATTAAAATATGAGCGATTGAAAGATAATGTTTATAGAAGACAAACAATTTGTAATGAGATAAATTTAAATATTTTGTTTTAATTTAATTTTATTAGTGACTCTTTTATTTTTTAAATTGTAAATGAATATAGAAAACTTTGCTCCCATAGTTTGACAATTTGTACCTGTCTTGGTTAATTTCAATGCTTAGGCTTGGTCGTGATGAAAGTGGTATCAGAGAGCAAAGTTTAGGATTAATTAATGAAATCTTGATGAAAGACTCAATAGAATAATTATAAGAAAATTTTAATAATAATAAAAATAAAAATTTAACTTTATATCCATTCAGACATAGTGATACAACCGAAATCGTAGAAGAGAATTCGATAGAACAAAAAAGTAAGACATACTATAAATGTGACACAAATGTCTTAACCGAGATGATGGCGATGATGACTGAGCTGATTCAAGAATCCATATCGCAGGCTTTTGAAAGTAATACGATCGTTGTGGAAAAGTACTTGAAGATATTTCAAGATCTGCGTTCACCTTTGTTTAAGGGAACTGTTGACCCTATTAAAATGAAGATCTGACTAATGAGGATAGAGAAGATACTAGATAACATGACTTGTCTCGATGAACAAAGAATACTATTAGCTAATTTTGTGCTGGATGGAGAAGCCGAAAGGTGATGGCGTGGGCAGTGCCGGGACAAGCTAGTGGACATACCCAATAGATAGTTGGGAGGAATTTATGGAGTTATTCAAATAATTATTTGTACCCCTATCCACTCGAAGATACATATAGGATATGTTCATCAAGTTGAAAAAAAGAGAGAAGAAAGTCATGCAGTACAAAGTATAATTCACTTCACAGCTGAGGTATATGCCATAGTTGATTGCTAATGTAGAAAAAATAGTAATAGATTTCTTTCGTGATTAAAGAATTCAGTCAGACAACCGTTGGTGCCTTTGAGGATCGACAAATACTTAGTATTCGTGGAACATGCTAAAAGAGTGGAGATTGATTATCAGCTTACTCAGAAGCGTAAGGAGATGCACATGCAGAAGAGTGTTGATAAAGATTTGGATCAATCAGAGGTATCCCATGGGAAGAAGTCCAATAACAATTTAGGTGGTGTTAGCAGAGATACAACTCAGGGTACTGTAGTCACTTGTGCCAAATACGGAAGACTATATAAAGGTGAATGCTTGATGTGCTCTAACATTTGCTATTGGTGTCGTTAGCCTGGTTATATACCGAGATATTGTCCATCTCTTGGCCAGAAGAGTGTTGAATATCAGAAATCAGTGGAGCTACTTTACAGAAGACTGCAAGTGGACAAAAAAAGATAGAGTCATAGTTTTTGCTCCTAACCAAGGTCAATCAAAACAGCTTGTTCGATCTCGAGTATATTCCCTTACTCATAGTGTATTTGAAATACTTACTGCTCTTGATGGTGATGAGGACTGATGAGTTTGGCGATTTCATATATAGCAGTATTTTACTAGCATACTTTCTTGTTTTAGTATTGTTATCCGAAGTATTATTGGGTTGCCTTGTATCAAGTCTTTATCTTTATATTGATTACTTTTTATCTTATTCAATGACCAGTAGTTTTCATCAAGAAGTTTATGGATAACTAGTGTTTACCTGCTTAATTTGAAATGACTTGAGGTTTGTTTATAAATTTTGAGGACAAGATTTTTATAAGTGAGGAAGATTGTAACGTTCTGTTTCAGTTATTCTGTGGGAGGGTAAACAAAGAATTGAAGAAAATGAGGCGAGGAATCGGGCAGCCGAACAGAGGAGAGAGGAAGCAAGGGTATCAGAAGTCAAACAGGTGAGTTTGCCTTATAAATTTTCGTATGAGGAGACAGGGACTTATCTGAGAGTCGAACGACATTGTCGAAAGAAGGGGAGGGCTCTCAAGTTCGTGCTAGTTTCGGTGGCTGTGGTGAGTGCAATTAGGGCAAAGAGCGTAACAGCTGTCGGCGTCGGTTTTGAGCCCCGATTAAGGAAATCAAAGAGGAAGCTGTTGCTGCATCTGTAGTGAAGCAAGTGCGCTATCGAGAAAGCGAGGAAGTTCTTGCGGGAGGGAGCCGGAACTAGCTTTAAAGCGATGTGGTTCTCGCGAAAGGGAAGAAAACGAAGTCTTCGCGCGGTGTAGGACTCGACTGAGGTAATGCTTATTAAATTGATTATATTCTTAAAACTTAATCATAAAACAAATATATATATATATATATATATATTGAATAAAAAACAACTGGATTAAATAATGCTTTAATACTTAAATAATGAAACACTTTCTCTTTATTAAAATAAAAAATAAATTAAATTTTATACCATGCTAGGCTTTCAATTTTAGAAGAGTCAATGCCAAGGATAATTAATTGATATTGAGGTGACTACTCATGTTCTTATATTATGATAATATTTTACTTGTTTTAGACCAAATATATTTGTAAGTATTATCATTAGTTATGTTGAAATTATCACAAATTTATGATTTTGAATTTTAATGAATTTTTATTCATATTGTCGGAATGATATGTGTGCACATCATTATTTAAATTATTATAAATATTGAATGATTTATAAGTATATGAATTGCTATGCAAATGAAAATGAAATATTTATTATTAGAAAATAATATTTTTATTGTATATTTGAGTATGCATGATTCATTATGATGGAGTTACTCATTTATGGTAGAGCGGAACACTAAGATACCCGTGCATGTAACTTAAAAAGATATGGATATTGAAAAACCTTAAGTGGTATACTTTTTAAAGGGTATTTCTGTGACAGTTGTACATGTATAGAATAATTTTGATATGTTATTGATATAGTAAGATTTATTGAATAACATCTCAAATGTTAATTTTGATTTATTAAATGTTTAACTAGCATGCATATTTTTTTTTTTTTTTGTGCTACTGTAGTTTAGAAGTATGAGTATTCACTTGCTTGTTTAGCTCATTTTTATTTTAAACAAACTTTTCAGGTTATTATGTGATTAAAATATGAACAACAGAAGAAATAATATTTATAGAAGATGCAGATAACTTGTAATGAGATAAACTTAAACATTCTGCTTTATTTTAATTTGATTAGTGATTCTTTCATTTGTTAAAGTATAAATGAATATAGAAAACTTAGTTCCAACCGTCCAATTGTCTGTATTCGTCTTGGTTAATTCTAAGTCCCGGGTTGGGTCTGACATTGGGGACTAAATTGACAATTTTATAAAATTTGGGATTAAAATAACTAGTTGGGGAATCATTTAGGCACCTTTCTCATTCATTATATTTTAATAAGGGGATTATCTGTGCATTTCAAGCTTCAATTAATAACGAAATAATGTTTGATGAACTTATGCTTCATCAACTAGATGTTCTATAATTGTTATTTTAAGTGAGAAAAAGTGCAAGTTGGCCCATAGTCAAGTGACTCAATTCTGCTTTATCTTAAAGTTTTAAAATATAGTTTTACATGTAGCACAGAAGAATATTTATGATCTAAATTATCCATTTTGATGATTTACATTATAAACATTTTTATATTAATGATTATGATGGATTTATTGGATGGTTATGAAGTGAAATGTATGTTTTGTGATGATCTAGGCTGACTAATTTTCTATCCATTTGATCATGTTTAGTAAAAGTCTGGTTGGGTTAATGGAAAATTTTTGACCGGATTACCTATTTTTCATACGTCTCATGCTTAATTGAGAGGAATCAAAATGGGGCGTGATAGTTTTCTTATCTCAAAAGAAGTTGTGTTCAATCTTCTTGAGAAATTTTCAAGGACACCCCTCTTTATAAGAGGTTGGTTGGTAAGTTGATCAATCTTATAGTCACCAAACTAGATATCTTTTTTGTTGCAGGGTTTTGAACCAATGCATACATACTCACAAACATAAAAATTGGGAAGCTATTATGCGCATCCATAGGTATATAAACAAGCCAACAAGGAAAAAGACTTGTATACACTAAGAATGAAAATTTTATCATGAACCTCTTTTTTCATGCTGTTGACTATATTAGATTAATTGGTTTTAGAGAATTTACATATGGGTAATGCATATTTGTAGATAACTTGGTCATATGGAATAGTTAAAAGCAAAGAATGGGTAGCTAGATCAAGCATTGAGGTAGAGTACAAAGTCATGGCTGATTTTACACGTGAAATGATGTGTGTTAAAATCTTCTTGGGAGAATTTGATTTTTCTATTAGAAAACCTATTATCATAAATATTAATGATTATGCTGCCATTTACATTGCCAATAATCTTGTATCCTTTTCAAGAAAGAACAAAACATATTGAGGTTGAATGTCACTTTATACGGGATGCTGTGCAATTAAAGAAGATTGTTACTTCTCATTTTTCTTGCTAAAAAATGTTGGCAAATGTGTTTGCCAAGGCTTTGGGTTAACTTTATTTTTCCACGTTTAGTAACAATCTATAGCTAATTTATAACTGTGCTTTAGTTTGAGGGTGAGTAATAGGATATAAATTGCAAATTGAGGATTTTCTGGCAACTCATGTAATAAAACAGAGAGAAATACATATTAGAATAGGGGAGAAGGAAAGTTAGAGAAAAGGAAGCTTCTAATATATATATTTTTTTCCCCCTAAAATTAATACTGCAGCATAGCAGCACATACAAAGCTCCTTATAATTGCTAAAGTAAATCTTTTCTCCATATTTTGCTGAGTACATCACACTTAACAACCTAAAAACAGCCCACCCAATCAAAATAGGACACTTATTTCCATGTTAATTAACTGTAAGAATTAAACATGCTTTCATTTGTTCACCCAACTGAACACCCCTCTTTTACATTGCTTCCTCACTGTACCCCTTCAATAAACGGTTCGTGCTTTTGCACGGATCATGGTTGAATGCTCCCCACCTTTCCCCTTGGAACAGTGAATTTGTTCTTAATGTTGACATTAGAGTAGTTGTCGTCCAATTACTTGCGTTGATCCTTGTTTCTTTCTTAGTGTTACAGTTACGGTGTGCCAATTTTTTATAGTTGGCATGAGTAGATGACATTAGAGTTTTTCTATTAAGATGACTATACCATTTGTCAGATGGTAATGAGTTAAATGTAGCTGCCAATTTTCATGATGTAGATTTTGCATGTATACACGAAATGCGATAATTATACATTACATTCTTAAACAGTAAAAGGTTCATATTATCTTTTCGTTATTTTACAAATATTTGATTTGATAATTTCACTTCTTAAGCTGCATTATTTGAAATCCGACTCTGTTTATCGCCTGAGGTTTTTTCTTTTCAAACTTTCAGTCTTATTTCTCGAGCTAGGAAGACTGTTCTTGGCTCAGCCGATGATATCGGATGGCTTCAGTGTGCTCCTGGCATGCCTCCTGTAGAAGATGGAACTGATCGATTCAAGGAGTTGCTTGAAAATATCAGGTTAATTCATATTCTACATGAATTATACCTTCATAGGAAAGAAAAAATATATTATTTGTTTTTCATTTTTTTTAGTTGGAGCAGCTTATAAGTTGCAATACTCTTCATAATATTCATCTTGTTATCTTATCGCAGAAACGATGAACATAAATTGCCAGATTCTTTGGTTTATTTGTTAGTTCCAGGTAGAAAACATTCCACTCGAAACTTTTCACAACAGAATTTGATAAATTTTTCTGGCAATTCATTGGTGCTTTCTTTTGCAGGTCTGTTTAGTAATCATGGTCCCCTGTATTTTGTTAATACAAAAACATGCTTTTCAAAGATGGGACTTACTTGCCATATTGCTAAAATTCACAGCGAGGTATCATGTGGATAACTATTGTTTCCCTGTATTTCTCTGTTCTTATTTTTGCTGGTACTGCAACATTAAATTTTTAGGCTTCAATTGATAAAAATGCCAGAGAGATCAAGGAATATATTGAAGAAATATATTGGGGGTCGAAGAAACGTGTAATGCTTCTTGGACATAGCAAAGGTGGGGTCGATTCTGCAGCTGCATTATCTTTGTACTGGCCGGATCTGAAAGATAAGGTCGCTGGTTTAGCCTTGGCTCAGAGTCCCTATGGAGGTAGCCCAATTGCTTCAGATATTTTGAGGGAAGGCCAACTAGGAGATTATGTGCAATTGAGAAAAATCATGCAAGTTTTGATTTGCAAAGTCCTCAAGGTACTCTTGTTTTGTGTTCGCAAATATTGCAGTTTTAGTGTGAAGTGGGCGATAAGCAATCTCTTAATTAATGTTTATATATGTATGTATGTATATATGTCCGAATGTACACACACACACACATATATATGCAGTCATGAACTACTCTTTAAATGAAACAGCTGCAATTTTGGAACAAAATAAGTCCAGGCTTTGTGAGGTACTTAATGAAAAAGATAAAGCAAAAATAATTGTGTTCACTATTTTTAAGATTAGTTCGATACAAGAATTGATTGATTAGTCATATATTACACTCAATTTAATGCAAATCCAATGGGTAGATTTGGGTTGAGTAAATTGCCAAATAACCCCCTAACTATTTAA
Organism: Phalaenopsis equestris; assembly: GCF_001263595.1. Classification (NCBI taxonomy): domain Eukaryota; kingdom Viridiplantae; phylum Streptophyta; class Magnoliopsida; order Asparagales; family Orchidaceae; genus Phalaenopsis; species Phalaenopsis equestris. The sequence goes on from NW_018164677.1 coordinate 142,659, forward strand.
TGTAGTTGTTCTAATCCCAAAGAATATAAAAGTGTCAAATTAGTCCCAAATTTTATAAATTGGGGCTGAAGCAGTTTTTCATGAGATTATTTCTGTCCATATTAAAAGAATCTAGGGATTAAACTGACACTTGTATAAACTTTGGGGCTAAAATGATTCGGTGCCAAAAAACCAGGGGACTATTTTTAGATTTTTCTCAACTTGGATTAGGTTATGTTGACCTGAAGAGTTTGCATGTTTTCATTTATATTTTTGGCTCTCCGCTGAACTTCTTGTTAAGAACTTATTCTTTGTAAGTTAGTCGTTACACATGACTAAAGTTCTTGCACAGATCCATTTCATCCATTCATAAATTTTTCCTTGTTTTTACCTTTTCTTCTTGCAATCTACAAATTCTAGTTCATGTCATATTCATTTTCCGCTATTCATGTTTTGATCTCTCTCCTGCGTAATTTTTTAAATTCTCTTACCTTTGCACATATACCGCCTGAATCTTCTATTCCTTCAAATTTTATCACGTTTGACATTGAATGGAATTTTGCATGACAGGGAGATTTGCAAGCCTTAGAAGACTTGACTTATGAAAAAAGAAGGGTTTTCTTGCAAAAACATCAATTGCCCCGCGAACTTCCCGTCGTCTCTTTCCACACCGAAGCAGGTTTAGGACCCAGTGTCCTTGCCACCTTATCTCAAGTTGCCCATGCCGAGCTACCTGGCATCGGTGACGGCCAATCCACAAAGGTGCCTGTAGTCATGCCACTCTCTGCTGCAATGGCTGCCTGTGCGCAGCTACTTCAAGTCAGGTATGGGGAGAAGAGCGACGGCCTCGTTACAAGAAGAGACGCCGAGGTTCCTGGCTCTGTTGTTGTCCGACCAGAGCGAAAACTGGATCATGCATGGATGGTATACTCTACACTCAATGACAGCCCAGGCGAAGGCGATGCTTCTCAGGTCTGTGAGGCTCTCCTCACGTTGCTTGTAGAGGTTGGGCAGAAGAGAAGGCATGTAATTACCATGAAAGATGAGTGAGATTTGCAATTTTGCTACACAGTAAGTGCTGCATATAGTGTAAACTTTAGAATTTGTTGACACGCAGGATTTAGATGTATAACCCTCTATTTTAGTGCTCCTATTTACGATGATTCTTCTAGTTTATTTTACATGTCAAGTTTGGGCTCATAATGGACATCAATTTTATTTATTTTTACTTATTTCTTTTATGGTGCGAATTAGTCGGGCAAACAACTAATATTTTGAAGTTAGTATGTTGAATTTTTTTGAGACTTCAGATCTCGTATGATTCACGAACTCATACAATCCGGGAAAGACCTTGCGGAAGAAGTGAGAAGCAGTCCAAGGATTTTCTCATAGAGAGATTTTTGCGGGTCCAGGATTGTGATGCATATCTCTCTCTTTATTTTTTCTTCTTATTCATACTATGTGCTCACAGAGGGGGTATAAGGAATGAAATATAAAACTAGGTTATAGGTTGCATGGTACAGAGTCTGAGCAGGCTCGCCGAAAAGACTGCCAATGTGAATTATCATGCTATTAATAAATGACGATATGTATGTCGACAAATTGAAGTTTTCTTTCTTCCGCCTCAAAAAATTGCCCGTCAAACTCGGTGTACCAGAGTAGTTATCGACAAGCTTGGTGGGAAGGTCCAACTAGTCAATGCGAGATTAGAATAGAACTCGAGCAATGTAAGCGAGCTCACGCTTGAATACTAAGGCTTGGTGAGCTTGTTCTTAGGAACTTGTACAAACGCTAACGTGCCATTCTTTTGGATGGCAAGAAGCTTTTTAGCTTGTCATTTCCAAATGTACGACTAAGAAGTACGATTGGTCTGGTCAACATCACTATTAAGTGCATGCCTATTAGGCTCGGTCTGTTAAGCCCCTGAGGCCGATTTAACATTTGGGCTTTCCTGTTGCTTAAGGAAATTCATTTTCGTATATGCATTTTGTTCCTCGATTCTCTTAACTCTTCGATAAGATACTGCGAGAAGAATGAGAGAATAAGTGAATAGGTAAACCTATTCATGACTAGAGGTATGAGATGATTGCAGTAGACGCTTTGCCCTATCGGCTTTGTTCGGAGACATATCTATGCATACTCAATGAAAATGGTGCTTTCCACCACCAATAAGTTTTATTGGCATGCCTCGAAGAGCAGTCACAAGAGTTTATAGGGCCTCGAAGTTGCGCCTATAAGGAGTAGTCGCGAGTACTTTCGATTATTATGGATTGTTTCTCATTCAGGTGCATTTGCATTTAGGCAATAGAAGCAACTCATTCTATTGTTGTAACTCATAGATGTTTTAAGAGATTTTTTCTTTGTTGAGTTACCTAGGGTAGAAGCACATGTTATCATGAGAGATATGACTTGTTTCAGCCATTGGGAGATATGTACTCCTAAGAAGTGGTGGAGTAGAATGTGAAAAGTTTGAAACTTCCTAGTTATGGAAGGGTTGTCTTGATGCTGGCTTTTTTGGATTGTCAGATAATAACTTTCAAATCATTTAGAACAAGTACTATAAGGACACTTGCTACATCCATTGATGCATCATCATCTTCTCATAAGAAAAAAGATAACTTCTGCAATGACAGAATTAATTTGGTGGTTATATATATAAATATTTGTTGCATTAACTCTGTATATGATATTCTATAACAACATGATCCTTACGGAGTTTAGTGAGTTAGGGGCTTTATTCTTGTACTCCTCCCCTTTTTTCTCAATAATCCTTACTTCGGTCTTGTTTTGATGGGAAATATTTCCAAAGAAGAGATGGATATTTTGGAAGAATGATTAAGGGCAATCATGCAGCGAAGGCTGAAGAGAGGGAAGCAATTTAAAGGTTCCCACGATTCAAAAGGAAAGAATGGCGACACTGAGAGTTCAAAGCCTATCAATGTGAAAGGGTTGTTGTACAATTTCTGTGGGAGCTTTGCTACCTCGAATGTGGTCTTGGAAATCGATTTGAACGAAATTGCTTCAAAAGAAATGTTAGTGCCGCCAGTCTCAGATTCTATTTGTGAAGAATTCAGCGTTGGATTACAAGTTTCTGATTCTCTGAACGACTGGAGGGGTTTCAACACAGTAATGCTCACGGAGCTAATTCCTGGTGACCTTGCATTGTTTTATTTTATCTTTTTTTATTTTATTTTTGTAGTTCTATGCTTTTGATGTTCTAGCTGTTCTTTTGAAGAGAAATTTTTCGATCAATAGTCTGAAGCTATGATTATTCTCAATGATTCCGTAATGAATGATTCTGAAGTGGTAGAAAGATTGTGGCGGGAGGCATTGGAGGAAACTTGGAAGGCTGTAGGTGAACTTGCTTCTAAAGGTAATATTGGTTTTTCTATGTTTGTTGACATAACCTGCTTATATTTTATGATCGTCCTTCATTTATAGGTGGACAAGCTTCGTGAAACATGATATTGATAGAGATTAAATCATGAAAACAAAGTTCATGGTCCCTTAAGTTTAGTTTATAAAAGATTATGATTGCACTTTCCTTTAAATTCTATCTTTTAATGTAGAATACTTAAAAATTTTTTTCTCTCCAAAAGATGATCTATATAGTCTTTGATTCTAAGGCATGGGCATAGTGACTTTATAATGATGTCTAATTTATTATGAAGTGCCTTTCCGATTTTCAAATATCTTATCGCCACATTACACCCTTTTATTTTTGAGACGTAATTTTGTTTATACCCTTACATTTGTATAAGAGGGTTGTGGTGATTCAATTTTCTTTTTCTCTGTTTTAGCATTTCTTTGTTGTAGCCTAACTTTTTCAATTTTCTTGTGATTTTTCTCTTAAAAACCATATTAAACCTAAGAGATTCCATCCCGAGGCGAATATGTTGGCCATAGCTATGTAGAATAGTAGCAATAATTTTCTGGCTTCAAAGATGTCCGCAAGCTCTTGCTACGATACAAAGGGATTGCATCTTTGACGACTTTTACGTTCTTCGACCACCACAGGAGGATGAAACTACTAGTATTCTACTTCCATATGAGGTGTGCTATTATCAAGACTTGCTCCGGCTTGGCCTTCATTTTCTTTTGTGCGAAGAACTAGTGGATGTCCAAACTTCTTCGGGTTAGTTTCTACAAAGATTCATTTGAGCTCGATAGCCAATGCGATGTCATTAATCTTATTTTTACGACAGAGAAAGTTATATTGGTCAGTGCGTTTCGCAACTTGCTGCGGCCTCAGACATTCAAGGATTGAATAATATTGTTTTCTCCTTTGAAGGTAATAATGTTAAATTTGAATAACAAGATTTTTGATTGGAAGAAGTTTTGTTTTGTTTGTTACAAGTGTTTGGGCGGTTAATTGTTGACCTCCATTTTGGTTGAGATTTAGTTTTCTTTCTTTAGCAGCCTAAGGTCTAGCCATAAGATTTTCTTGTTGACTATTCCTAGAAAACTAGAAAAAGAACCCTCATCTTTAGAAACTCTTTAGAAACTCTAAACTCTTCTGTCTTCTGTGCTTGACTTGAAGTTCCATATACTAGTCATAACCTCTAGCACTTAGTAAGTATGACCACTATAGAGGAAGCTCAAGGGGAGTCCCCATATGACTGCTTGGCCTTAAGGTTGACCCTAGGTGTTGGTCTGGAGCTAGTTCACTCACTTGCACTCACTTGCACCTACTTTCACTCACAACCTTAAAACCCAGATTTGTTGACTTTGATCCCTTGATCTTTTGAGAAACTCATGTAGATGGTCCCTTAGACCCACTGACCCTAGGCTAGAGTTTAGCTAAGACCAGTACATAGAGGACCCAAATGGGGATTTCATTGGTCCATAGCTCATATAAGATGGTTGGCACCCCAATTCTACCAAAATATCCAACTTTCCATGGCTCAAACAGAGTGGTTGACACCTCACCTTTACGAAAACACCCCCAAATCCCAAATTTGACCAAAATTACCCAAATCACTCAGAACTATTTAAAAATCATCTCAAACAATTTGAAACTACCCAAATTGCCCAAAACATCCCAAAACTTCCAAAATTACCAAAATACCCTCAAAATTGCACCCTCAAAATTGCCAATCTTGGTAGCCCAAACTTTCCCAAAACCCTCAAAAGTACTCTTGGTAGCCAAAATTACAAAAGTACTCTTGGTAGCCCAAACTTTCCCAAAACCCTCAAAATCATTTCAAATGTCCCCAAAAACTAATTTGGATCCTTTAATTGAACCCAATTTGATCAAATTGACCAACTTTGACCTTAGACCCCAAATTGTCCTTAAAGGGCAAATTTCTCCAAATTCATCTTACATATCCATCAATTTGGCCTCAATACCCCCCAATTTCAATTTTAAACTCAAATTCTTCTTTCATATGATCAATTCAAACCAAATCCAAGCTTAATTGGCCCATTCTTTGAGCTCAATTTTGATCTAAACTGAACCCACAATTTTGACCTTATCACTTAATCTCACCTAATTGAACCATATGATCCACTCAATTGCCCCAATTTGAATCCTAAATTCTTCCTAACAATCCTACACATCAATTTGGACTTTTAATTGACCTTGGTCAAGCCTCAATTTCACTCAATTTCAACCCACATTCAAAATCCTCAAATTTACCCCAAATTGGCTATGTCTCCAAATTCCACCAAATTGGTTATCCTAACCCCAAAATTGACACCCAATTTATGTTGAAAACTCTTTATGACATTCCTCTTAAACCATTTTCAACCATCAATTTGAACCTAGCTCAACCTTAGCCCAACCTAAACCCAAGTCCAATCCAACACCCCCAGATTGACTAAATGACCAAAACCCATCAAATTGAACCTTTAAATCAATTCAAAATCACTCCAAATCTTTTCAAAATCTCTTGTGACAATCATTTACACAATATTGACCAATCAATTGAGCTCAATGTCATTTGGGATAGTAAGGAGCTCTGCAGCTTGTCACTTTCAAAGATAAGTTTGATTACTACGATTGGTCCGATTAGCACAAGAACATTAATTGCAAAGCAAGTGGGCTATACCCATTAAACCCATGAACCCCGTTTAAATATTTGAGCTTTCCTTTTGCTCAAGGAAATTCATATTTGGATACACAGTCTTATTATTAAATGTAAATTCCTTTATACTATGTCATTAAACGCCAAATAAATCACCTACCATTAACTTTAATATGCATATTATAGTTTAAATGCTAATTAAAACATTTAAATTATATTTTATTCTATCAATTTTGTTGAAAGTTTCAATTATATTTTCACCCTCAAGATGATAAGCTCTTCAAGGATTATAAGTTGTAGGAAAATTGATCTAGGAATATGCTTATCATTAAGTTTCATGGAGTTTATGATGATATTCTCATTAGAAAATTGAAATTTTCATAAACTTAAATGAATGGATACGTTAATACTATTTTTTTTTTGAAAGGTAAAATATATATTTTCATGCACAGATAAAACGACATTGATGCAAATATGTGAAATATACATGACAAATGAAATGATTCTCATTAGATGAACTCTACATTTTACTTAGAAAAAATTTAGTGAAGCCAAACAGTACAAAAGGACCACAAAGGTTGACATCAATAACTTCTTAGCTGAAAGCTCTGGCTCCTAATTATTCTGCGTATCTGACGTCACATGTTTAAGACTAAATTCTCTCAAATGTACCCAAAAATAAACATAATTACAAAATGCGAGCAAAAGTTTGTTTCTTATTTCATGAAAAATCACCCTCCCAAACCAGTCAAGAAAACAGTACTGATGCAACCTGCCAGCCACGACATCCGCGTACGTGCACAGGGATAATTTCAAAAATGTGTCATTTACATTCATATCACCCAATTTCTATTTATTTACATATCTAACATTTAAATTTTATTTTATTTTTTTACATTTATACCTTTCAAATATTTCATATCACAAAACGAAACTCGAGTCGCATGAATTTTGGTGGTGCAGTGTCTTTTTTAAAACGCACCTGACCTGTTTGGGTTTTTGGCTGCTTATGTCTTTTCAAAACGCCGAAAATAGTGTTTTTACACAGCTATCTAGGTGCGGTTGCAACTTTCTGGCAACGGTCTGATTTTTTTCAAAAAACATAAAAACTTATAATAGCCACCCCTTTTCAAAATGCGGAAAATAGTGTTTTCACACCGCTATCTAGGTGCGGTGGCAACTTTCTGGCAGCGGTCTGACTTTTTTCAAAAAACATAAAAACTTATAATAGCCACCGCACCTAACTTATCATTAGATGTTTTTTAATCAGCTTATCAGCAAATTATTCAATAAGCTGCAACTGACCCAAACAGAAGTTTAATTTATGTGCGATCAAACATTTCTCACGTTAGTATTGATAAATGATACTTTTATATATTATTGCCCCACATAACACTACATAAGAAATTAAGTTATCATGGCTGCCCCCACAAACAAAATGATGAAGTTTAGCAAATTCATTTAATGTCATGTCGAGCAGCTTGCAAGATTCAAATATTACATATTTGAGCGCTAATTTTGTAAGGTTAGAACTGTGATATTGTAATTGATTGATTAATTAGTTTTCTAATTTTTTTTTTATTTTTTTTGTAATTAAAAAGGATTAAAGCATTATTATTGGGTAGTTGGTAAGGGTGCATACGAGTCAAAGTTGAGTTAGCTTGCAGGCCAGCCTGGCCTGTATTCTAGTTTTGACTCATTAAACTCGTGTTTGGCTTAATTTATAATACATTTTAATAATAAATTTTTATTTAGATTTAGTTCTTAGATCTTAGTTATTTACTCGTATAATACCTAATTTCTTGACATTGAATAAAAAATCACTAACATTAAGATTTTATAAAAATAAATAATAAAATTTTGAGGTTAGATATGTAAATGCATGAGAATTGTAGGGTATGTATGTATATCATACTATATTATATATATGTCTCTCTGATACACACACACACTCTTTAAAAAGAAATCGGCGATTTCTCATGCGCTAGGCCCCATGAAGAGAGCCCGTGCCACGTGCCTAAATATTCGAGAACCTAGCGCCACTGGGGACCGAACCCGTGACCTGCGGGGACTTACAGTGAACCCCACCAACCCACACACACACACTCTTAAAAAAGAAATCGGCGATTTCTCATGCGCTAGGCCCCATGAAGAGAGCCCGTGCCACGTGCCTAAATATTCAAGAACCCAGTGCCACTGAGGATCGAACCCGTGACCTGCGGGGACTTACAGTGAACCCCACCAACCAACAGACCACAACTTGCGGCACTATATATATATATATATATATATATATATATTTGCCTCAAAATTTATAGTATTGAAAAAATGAACTTTTCTTTAGCTACTAAATATAGATCCTTTAACATGCAAAAAATATAATTTACTAATTTTTTTTTTTCAAAATTAATTAATGATGCCATGAAAAACTTTCATCATGAAACTAAAAAAGTTTTTTTTAATGAGATTTAAATCCCTAATTTATTTATTGGAAGATTTACATACATATCATTTAAATCCTACACATCTATATATCTAAAACCCAATCTTCGCATGAGATGTGATAAGCATGATTTATAATTGTACAATGTAAATTTTTTAAGTCTTTGACATGTAAATAGTTTGGTGGAATGTAAGTAAAGTTTTTTTTCTTTTTATAGGACTAATTAGAGCAATAGTAACAGTAAAAACAATCACTATTGGCCAAATCATAGACAATGAAAAACGTGGAGGCTCAACACAGTCATGGCTTCTCTGCCATGGAAAAAGGGCTTACATTTATACAACTAGAGGACAACTCTTATGTACGAACCTTATTATTTATTCCTCTTATTATTATTATTTTTATTTTGGTTGTCTTCTCCATAGTAGTTGAAAGGTTCATTCCACCATTGAATTATAAAGATACGACAATAGGACATGCCTGTTTTCCTTCCTACATCCAAATGGTCCATCTTGCATTACTCATGCTAATATGTGGGCACCAATCTGTAAAAGGGAAGAGATTAAAATGATTTTTATTTGATGTTATAGTTTAGAATAAAGTTGAAACATTATTAGATTTATGAGAAATTGAGATAAGTACCACACATGTCTTATGTGTTTACATGGATAAACCTCAAAATTGATATTTATACCTATAGCACCTTGATGCCATAAATTTATGCATGAAATGTGTATTACAGATTTAGGAAGATAATGATGATGTTATTTTTGATGTGATGTTGAAAGTTTGAGTGATATGTATGTAAATATAGATGTACGGTGTTAAATACATATATTCATTATTATTGTGTGTATGCATGTAAATGCCCCTAAATTTACTTTAGAAAACTTAAAATTTTTATTATATTTATCAAAGTAAATTCAATAATTTGAGGATTCTTCATGAAAAAAAAAGACTAGAAATAGTTAAGTTATTATTTTATTATAAAAGCTATCACATTTGATTTCCTTCATATTTGTGGAAGAAAAAATAAGAGTAGATTTGATGTTTTGAATTTTCTTTATGTGAGGTCTATGTAATAGATGGTTAGTAGCACTAGTAAATGTCTAATATATAT